>NW_018165307.1:187608-198110 GCF_001263595.1 Phalaenopsis equestris | reverse complement strand
ATATATATATATTGGGATACTACGCAAGTATATATATCATTATCAAGTTTTTTAACCATATTTTTGTTTCTAGTGGTCATAACCACCCTTTTTAGCCAATAGGTGCCTCAAATGTTCTTTCAAAATTTGGTAACTACCTCTAATGCATAAGCTTGAGATCTTCAGTACTTAGGCATGACCTTCTTTGTCTCCTAGCGCGTAAGTGTCAGCCCTGGGCGCTTAGGCGTTACTGTACTTTTGCACCATTTTTACATTTTTGCTCCAAATTCGATTTTTTTTCACTCATTTTAGCATTTTTCACATTTCTACTTGTACATGAAAGAAAAATATACAAATACCTTCCAACACACAAACACACAAATACCTTCCACTAAAGCGCAATATCTCAAAAATAGGTATAAAAATATGTTTAAAAATATTATATATTTTAGGTGTATCAGAGGCCTATCTGAGACATGAGACATGGTTGTTGCCTAATTTGATGATTATAAGTCACCACACATGCATCTGGAACCTCTGACGACCATAGAAAGTCACAGACTCCATCTACGTGCGCTACGAGAAAATTAAGGTTTGGGACACCACACCCATTCGCAGTTTAGGTCGATCGATGACACCAATTTATCTTGTGAATGACCAACCAAAATTTTCTCTTTTAAAGTTATGATACTATATTTCACTCACATGAAGTCTCTCATAGCTTTTGGATTGAAAAATCTTCCGTCTGGTGTTCATGTTGGAAGTTAGGGCTTTGGAGTATACCTGCGCCCCGGTGTCGACCATGGGGACCATGCTCCTAAAAAACTTTTTTAGACCATCCAGCATGAGCCTCCATAGGTATAACACATAATTTGAACATTTGACATAGGCTCGATGCCCAGGTGCCAAAAAATGGGGCATCAAGGCTCCCAAACAAGCTAAAAACCCCATTTTTTTGCAAAGGAATGTCACCATGACACCACTCATGCGACACCTAGGCACATAGACCTGTGTCTTGGCACCCAAAAAAGCAGCACCTAGGCATCCAAGTAGTGCCTGCCTGCCTTGAAAAGCGGTGTCAAGGTGTCAGTCGCTACTGTGATCGTAACTTTTTGTGATTTTGAAGTCGTAAGGCGCCTGATAGCCTCGGGACGTTAAAGGTGGGTGGCTAATCCCATATTTGCCCTCATATAGAAGGATTCAAAGCCCCTTTTAGGGGGAATTTGGTCTTTTCCATGGGGGAGAGGGGTTTAACCTAACCCTCCCCTCTCATTTGGGGGGGGAGGTGGTTCCTCTGTGCCTCTTTTTTATTCTGCTTCTTCAACTAGGGTTTGGAAGGAATTTCTTGAGGAGGGATTTTAGAGTTTCTATAGAGGCTTTGGAGGTGCTTGATAGCAGCTTCTTGGAGAGAAAGCAAGGACGAGGGGTTTTTCTTTCTCTCCTTCATCTTCTTCATCGTTCCCTTTTTTCTTCCTCCTCATCTTCTTCATCTCCTTCTACATTTTGTGAGAGTGTGAGATGGTTTTCTTAAGGATGAGCTTAGAAGCAAAGCATCAATCTCCTATGCTGAAGGAGAGCTTCAACCTAGCTTAAGGAAGGATCTCCAAAACTTCACATGAGTGTCGCAAGGGTTCAGAAGAAATGTGAGCTTCTCTCCTACCGATAATAGAGATTCTTCCTATGTGAAGACACACTTCCACAACCATCATGGTAGTGAGAATCCCTATATTCTTTAGTTGGTCCTAGGGTTATAACGTTATAGGCATGTGGGTTCGATCGCCCACGCGGGGTGGATGTGCAGGCCGACATTTGTCGGTGTGGCCACGCCGCCTATGTGATGGACAATTGCTTTCCTTTAATAAATCTCTAGGTTAGGAATCCTGTACATTTGCCAAGTCCTATATGTAATTGAGTTATTCTTTATTGTGAACCTTGGATCTTAATCCCATGGAGATGGAATTCCAATTTCCCATGGTTTTGGCGCTCCCAACCTTCTTTGGAGGGTTGAGTTTGATTACAAAGAGTGGGAAAGCTTTATAGTTAACCTATTTTATGGTATTAAGTGTTTTCATAGAATAGAAAAAGCTTTGTAGCTAGTTCACCCTACAAACAGTGGAGGAATTCCCCTAAGAGAAATCAAAGAGGGTAGCCCTCCACATTGCCAGGCTAAAGTTGAAGGCCGTTGTGTTGCGAATCCAAGAGATAACCCTAGGCACCTATGTGAGGACATTAGGATGAGTTTCAGGTGTTGTCGACCATGTTGGGTTTCATTTTATGTGCATGATCCACCTTGTTCAATTTTTGCATGTGACCATTTGTTTCATTGTATGAGTGTTTGCGTGAGCACTTTGAGTTGATTGATCCCCTTAGGCCGATCCCCGATCATCTGCAGGTCGGGCAACCATCATAGGCTGATCCTCAATCCACTTTTGGGTTCAATCAACAGTCTTGAGTTAATCACCCTCTTTCTTAGGTTTGATCGATCATTATTTTTTGATCACTTGTTTTGGGTTTGGTCAGCCAAGGCTGATCCTCAATCCACTTTTGGGTTCAATCAACGGTCTTGAGTTAATCACCCTCTTTCTTGTGTTTGATCGATCATTATTTGTTGATCACTTGTTTTGGGTTTGGTCAGCCATCTTGAGCTGATCACCCTGTCCTTCGGGTTCAATAGGTCGTCCCAGGCCGATCACCCTCTTTTCTGGGCTTTGATCGACTGCTATTTGTCGATCGCCTGCCTTGGGTTCAATTGGCCATCCTGAGCTAATCACCTTATCCTTTGGGTTCAATCACTCATCATGAAAGATCACCCTTTCTGTTGGGTTTGATCGACCATCATGTGCCACCTGTCTTGGATTTGATCAGCCATCCCTAACAAACCACTCTATCCTTCGGATGTGATTGACTTCTATGTGTCAATCACCCACTTTAGGTTTGATCAACCATCTAGGTCGATCACCTATCTTTTTGGGTTAGATCAATCACCCTGGATTGATCCACCCACTACTTCAGTCTAACCAACCATCATGGTTTGGTTGATCGACCACTCGCATGCTTGTATACTTTTGTATCATATTGCATGTTTATTTGCATGTGCATGGTACCCCATATGTGCCTTCCAATTTCATGTTCATTTTTTCGTTATTGGGCCAATGTTTAATACTCCCCAGTGACGTCCTATACCCTAGGCGACCAAACATTTGTGTGTTTTTGTGCCTCTACACTATATTACAAGCTCATTTGCATCCACCTCCGGGTTGCTGCTACTACAGCATGCCCATCTCTGGGTCACTGTTGCTATAACATGCCCATCTCTAGGTCACTACCTCCTTGACATACCCTTTGGTTCAGATTGCTACAACCAAATCATGCCCACCCATTCCGATCACTATCTCCATGGCATACCCATCCTTTGGGTCGCTATCTCTATGACATGCCCACCTCTAGATCACTGCCTCACCGACATGCCCATCTTCGGGTCACTACCTCCTTAGCACACCCTTTTGTTTGGGCCGTGTTGACCTTATTTTTGGTGGGGTCTAAATTCTTTCTCCTATAACTTAGGATCTATCCATAATACTTTTCTATTGACTATCCTAAAAGATTAGTGAGAACACTTACCCCACCTAAAAATTAAAGACATTTCTTAACTTTTTGTGAAGCCTCATATGGGTTGTCCCAAGTCCTCAACTCTTAGTTAAGATGACAAAGAACAACATGTGAAGACTTAAAAATGAGTTCCTATAGGATCATGAGTCCTTAAGGACACCCATTTGACATTAGATGGATAGGACACCTCACACTTACTACCCTTTATTTATGCTTCACATCCCATCATCAAATTCACTCCACACTTTCCAAAATCTTCAAATCCAAACTTCAAACCCAATGCCAATGGACCCCAAATTTAAATTCACATCAATTTACATTAAATTACACACACATGCTAAATCAAATTCAATTTACAACAAATCCTAAACAAAATCCAAAATCAATTTCAACCACATCAAATTCCAAGCTCCGATCCAAAATTGTAAAACAACCCAATTTTCACTAAAATTCATAAATTGTCTTGATGTTCCACCCCAAATACACAAAATCCAAATTCAAACGAAACTACACTAAGTTTTAAGCCCAAATTCAAAATTTCCCACATCCAAATTCAAATTCACTTTGACCCCACCAAATTTCAAAATCAAATCCAACTCTATGAAATTTCAGGTCTCAATTCAAAATCACCAAACTTCAGACCCAAATTCACCTCAAATCCATCAAATTTGAGACATGTGCCAAATCTAATTTTGACAAATTCATACTCCAACTTTCTTCTTGATGACATGTCCTATAACGTGCTTATTTTTTTCACATTTAATACTTATTTTTAATGATACTGCACTTCAATGGAAGATATTTTCATGCTTTTACAGATGTAATAGGTGAAGTGATTGGGATGAATTGAAGCGAATATGGAGGTAATTGAAACTTTTGGGCAAAATTTTGAACTGGTGCTTAGGTGCCAACTTTTAACGCCTAGGCACCACACTCTATCAAAATACAGAGAAGTTGGCACTTAGGCTCCACATACTGGCGTGTAGGCGCTAGTTCATTTTATGAGGTTCCTGAGTAGATGGCGCCTAGGCGCCAGAACTACCTGGACGGTTTTTCAGTAGTTTTTCACACAAAATGAAGGCTTTTCTTTCAGGGATTCATGGTAGACATGAGAGGAGGATATTCGAGAAGTTGAGAAAGCATAAAACACTACAAAGAATTGAAGAAAAGTGAGAGATTTTCTTTTTTTCCCTGTATTTTAATTTGAAATATGTGAGAGGTGAAAGGAATTGTTGTATGATTGCAAGGAGAACACTTATGGGTAGAGTTCTTCTTCATTTCTCAGGGAAGAAGATTAGTATATTGTGTTTACATTGTCTTGTATCAAATTATTTCATAGTATCTGAATTTGTTGTGTTATAAGATGATGTGTTTTGTTGTTTTCTTCATGCAATTTGAGTAATCTCTTTTCTCCTTCCCTTCATAATGAATTAGCAGCAAGTGTAAGGTTTAAATTAAAGTATAATCATGTTAATTTATGGAATTTGATGGTATTTCATCTGTACTTAACTTACTTTGCAAATTGGCCATTTGTGACGTTAAAATTTGTTGTGAACCCATAATGATCCAGGAAGGCTATGGCTTCAGGCAACTAGTGAATACCACACAAAACTACAAGGTGAAAGAAAAGTAGTCCTTATGTTAGTGCAAATAAATAGGGAGATAAATTGTAATGGGTGTAAATTGGGGAATCTAGGGTGGCGTGCTAGAATCCTAATCGATTTGATCTATGATTTAATAAATTAAAGCTAGGTTAGCCAAATTGAGGGCATGATTTGGTGATTCTAGAGTGACAACCTAAAATGGTAGCCAATGTGATACAGGGTTTAAGGAATTGAAACTAGGTTTACCTAACTAACTTTTTTATACACTTGGAAAAGGGTAAATAAGAAATATGCTCCTATTTATCACATGTTTAGTTAAAAATTCTAGTTTTTTTACACCTACACTAGCTACTAGTTTCATTACAAGGCGAGGGAACCTCTAATTAGCTTGAACTTTCCAGTTCATTTAGCTTAGTGTATTTATCTTATTAGGAACTTGGAAGAGTAGAAGTATTTTAGTAGGATCCCCTACTACATTTTACATCAACTAAATTTCCAAGCTAAGAATTTTTGAAATCAACTAGAACTTTCCTGAAGTCATTTAAAATTAATAGCTTTTCCTAAGGGTTTGATACTCTGGGTTTGAAGAAAATCATATATTACTTGAGTGATATGTGCACTTGCGTTTATACCTAGTGAATAGTAATTTACCATGATAAATATTGAGTGATATAATTTATAAAACTCATTTTAAATATAACATTTCATATCAATATCATTAGGTATACCATAGAGTTACTAACGATCAAGTTTTTGGTACCGTTGCTAGGGAAAGCGACGGTTAATTTGACTTTAGAAAATTTTAGTTGAACTTATTATATTTAGATTTGGAAATTGTAGTGTTATTATATAGCGTGGATTAAGTATTGTGTGCTTTTTAAAATTGAAAATCCAAAAAAATATTTTTGAGTGTATGTCGTGCTTGATATCTATCATATTAGTTAAGTCTTTAGAATCAAATATGTAGTTCAGGAGCTACAGACCTTGAACCCTATGACTCACAACCAGAAAGAACTTTTTAGGAGGTTTAGAGAATAGAAAAGATTTCAAGAATCTGTTGAATAAATGATGAATATTCATGAAAATGATATGCTGACTATTTTAACTTCTCAGGTTGTAGATATTGCAAGAACGTTAGACCAATATAATGTGAGTTATCCTCAAAGACTCCCACTTACTGAGGAAAATTCATATGAACAGTTGGTTGATCCTAACTTTTTCAAAACTATCTAGGAGAAAAAAGAATCACTCAAATATCCCTTATTCCACTTACAACTTGGACTGGGAGATTCGTTCCATCTTTAACTAGAATAATAATTTTAGAGGAGAAAAATAATTGTGGGAAGATAATCAAGTTAATCTTATAGGTAATTGGAATAACCAGGGTAATTCTAAATTTGGACCTTCTTTTTCTCTTGAATTTAACTCTAACCCATAGTATAAGGAGAAGAAGTTATCGTTAGAAGAGGTTGTTATTCAAATGGAGAGTCAACTGCAAAGCTAAGAGGTTACAATAAGAAATATAGAAAACTAGCTGAGATAGATTGCTAACTCACTTAGAAATTGTCCTTAAGAAACTCTTCCAACCAACACTGAGATAAACCGTAAGAAGAAGAGTAGTGAGCAATTAAATGTGATAAATTTAATGAGTGGAGAAGAATCAAAGGATGTGATTCAAAAGAATGTTGAGATGGAAAACAAGAAAGAGGAGATTGAAAGACCTATGGAAGAAGTTCTTAAGAAATTAGAGTAACCCATTTCTCTAGACATATTAAATGTAGAAAGACAACCTCAACAATTTTCTCAGAGACTCCAAAAATAAATTTTAGACCAACAATTCTCATGATCTAAATGTATTCAAAAAATTAAGTAAACCAATAGAAATGAAAACAGAGAAACTTATTGGGAGAATATTGAATATAGAAAGAATTATTAAGAATAATAATTTGAATATATTCTCTACATACCTTAAGATGATTATTATATAGCTGAGAAAGATAGGTTGTAAGAAAAGCTGAAATTTGAAGATTTGGTAGAAACTAAAATGAAAAAGATTTGGCAATTAATTGGGGATTAATAAATTAGAATTTTGATTCAAGAGGAATCATTTTGTTGGGTTGACAAATTTAAACCAAGCATTTCATGGGAGGCATCCCATGGTTATCTTTATTTTATATATTGGAATGTTTGTATCTGTGTTTCTATTTGTGATTGTAGTTTGATGTGTTCTTTTTCATTTGGATTGGAGTGTTTTATTTAGGTTTGAGATGACTTGTGTTGATTGTAGTAAGTCAAGTGAAGTTGTTGATCCATTGTTTTCTCGTTAAGCCTGGATTATAACATGGTTTTGGAGGAAGTAGGATCAGCGTAATCCTTTATGTTTAAGCTTTTATCCGATCTTAGGTCTATCCGGATTCATGTTGGCTTTAGTCTTTGTACGATTCATATCTCAATTATATTGCTTTCACTATCTGACCTTGTTTTCATTAAGTAGGTTCCATTAACTTGCTTGATCTGTAAAATGTGAATGACCATGATTATCTTTATTACTGATAGAGGTGCATACTTTTATGGATGAGATGATTCATGAAATTGGAAACACATAAACCAATTTATAAATGATGATCTAGTCCATAGGTTTACCCCAACAAAGTATTTTTAAACACCAAAAATATCAGTGTAGTGATTCCTTTAGCCATTGAAAGTAAGCAAAGAAGATATGATGAGAGGAGGAGTTATCCCGCTTTTTAATTTGTGTCTGTGGGTGTTAATTTGTGTGTGAATGATAGCATAAGAATGAGTTTGTTTTCTCTATCCTTGTTGTGTTTGTAAGTTATCTTAGAGAGGGGGGGCTGTTAAAATACTTAATTCTAATGCCCTCAATGAATTTGGATTGTGAAAATTGGTTCTTTATTGACCTAAGGTGAAATAGTGCTTAAAATAGCACTAGCGCCTAGGTGCCACATATTGGTGTCAGGGCTCCATACCACCTGAGAGGTGGCACCTAGGTGTCGAATTTCAGTTCCTAGGCGCTGAACCTAAACCATCTTCTTCTTCCCCTCAACATTCGTGAAACACCTGAGAGAGCTTCTAGGGTTTGATTTTTGGGGCTATCGCTTCCAATCTAGAGCTTTACACCTTCAAATCTCATCTTCTACAGGTAAGCTTCCACCCTACACTATGCAATTTTCAGTTTTAGCCATGGATTTCTTCGACATTAAGAAGATTTTTGGATTTTGGGGGAAAACCATGGGGAAGATGAAGGAATCCATGGAAAGAGCTTATTTAGAATGAAATATATATTTAAAGGCTTATGCAACCTTGATTTAGTTTAATTCCTTCTTCCATTTACTTTTCCTTAGAATTTGGAATGGCTCCTAAAACTAAAGTAGGAATGAAGAAGGAAACCTATGATCAACAGAAATTCGTGAGTTTGAAAGCACATGAGTGATACAATGAATAGTTAATATCGAAGAATCTTAGAGAAAAACAAAGTTTCCTTAGTCTTGGTGGACCAATGAAAAATTTAATAGTCACGCGTCAGTAGGAAACATTATGCTACACAGCTATCACAGTAGTTATTTCAATTGTTCAAGAGTTCTATGCGAATTTTCTAGAAGGTTTTGAGAATTTTGTATTTGTTAGAAAGAAGAGGGTACTTCTTAGGCTGGTCCAGATAAATTCATTTTATCAATTGGGAGATGTGCTTGACAGCTTCTACTCATCATTCGAGTCTATTGATTCATAGTTGGATGAGATTATAGAGTTTTTGACTGACGGAAGTGGAGCGTCAAAAAACAGAAATGATCACAATGTAAATTTTTCTTTCTCTAAGCTCAATGCCCCATCAAAGGCATGGTGCTATTTTATTTCAGCTAGACTATTACCATCCAACCATATTAGTGAGGTGACTAAGGAGAGGGTTGCATTGAACTATTGTATCTAAACAATGAAGCCCATTGATATTGGCTCTCTCATCTACAAGTCCATTATCAGCACTGCCATAATAGGTATTGCTACGGGGTTAGGATACCCTGCACTCATTTTCTCTTTATGTCAGCAATCAGGAGTAGGTTTTGAGAGTTGGCAGGAGTTTCTTCATCCGTTAAAGACTATCAGCAAGGCTAATGTGCATTTTTATGGGAAGCATGCTAAATTTGGGGTTGGAGCTAGCTCTTCTGTTGATCTTTCGTCTTTCAGACCATCTACTTCACGTGATGTAGCTCCACCTTATGCTACTTTGGATTCCAGTGGTGATCAATTTTAGGAGTTACAATTGTGTACAGAGTCAAGTGTATGACATTGCTGGCCATTTGGAATAGTTAGACTCGTATTTCAAAAGGAAAAGTGATTATGAGGTCTGTTTCCATACCTCTATTGTGAATTATCTTAAGAAGATAATACTATCGAGTTTCCTGTGTATCCTCCTTATCAGTCATATATGCATCGGTCATCGATGGATGATGATGATGAGTAGTAGTTCATTATCAGTTTGGGTGTTACTTATTTTTCCTTGTTGTTGATGACTATGTTATTCTACTTTTAGGTATTTGGTTGTACTGGACGTAGTGTTATTTGTTACTACTACTTAGAGGATTATGTACTTTTTATTTTTACTGCACTACTGTTTCCTTTTTGCTCTAGTTCATATATAACACTCCCTGTGTGTCAGAGTAGTACTTTATTTTGCAATTTTCATGCTAAATATGTTGAGTTAAGATTTACTTACTGCTACACACCTGTCTTAACTGTCTTTTCATGTTTAGGACCCTGTGATAGATAATAACTAAATTAAATTTTCTCCTGTCATACTTATTCTATACTAATGTTTTAAATACTTAAAAATTCAAGTTTGGGTGAGGTAGAATGTTTTTAAGAAAACTTAACTATATTTGTCCTTAGTAGACTGTATTTAAATTAATATCATTTTAAAATGACCAATGTTATGTGGAATTATCTTTAGAGAACTATATTTTTTATTCTAGAAATGTGAGAGTAGACTTAAGTAAAATTTTTTGGTGATGAGGGCGGTCCTAGAGTTAAGATATTTAGTATAATAAAATAGGGATATGATTTTAGTAAGATGAAATTTTATTTTTGAAATACTAGAAATCTTAGATTTACACTTTTAAAATTGTTGAGGCTCTATGAAATTTTTATTTTATACTAATACATATTAATAAGTAAAGAAATGCGAGAATTTTTTAACTTTAAGAGGAGGATAGTGAAGTTCATAATCATTATAGACTATCCAGATATAGTAATCCTCACACACACACACACACACACACACACACACACACACACACA
>NW_018165307.1:184814-187592 GCF_001263595.1 Phalaenopsis equestris | reverse complement strand
TATATATATATATATATACATATATATTTATATATATGCATGTATTTATGTATGCCCTTATGTGCTTTACAAGTCCTTAATCCTAAAAAGAGCATGATTAAAAATTTGGAGAAACTCTTTAGTAATTTCCTTTGGTCAAGTGGTGATGCTAAGAAATTTTGGGTTGCCTGGAATAAGTTTTGTAAGTCAAGTTTTTATGGTGTTCTTGGTTTTAAAAATTTGCAACAAATTGCTAAAATCAATATGTACAAGCTTTGGTATAAATTCCGTATGAGAGAATCTCTGTGGGCCCAATTTTTATATCAAAATACTGTACTAATGTGCATCCTTCTACGACTCTTTGGAAGGTTGGGGACTCTAAAATTTGGAAAGCTATCCTTCAAGCAAGGTCCTTGTCTAGTCATTTCATCTTCTGGCATGATCATTGGAGTATGAAAAATCCTCTTGAACACCAATACCAATCACAAGAACATGGTATGCTTGATTCAGACAGTTGGATTGATGGTAACTTGGATGTTCATAAATTGGGAGCCCTCATTGGTGAGGACACTACTTTACAAGTATCTTTGATTCCTATACATGCTACTGCTAAGGATATTATGACATGGAAAATGAGTTCCATGTCGGTGGTCACTAAAATAATATATTTCAAGCTACATACTTTCAATGATTGGTGTTGGGGTCATTTCATTTGGAATGCTCTAATATCTCATTCCATTTATTTCTTTTTATGGTGGTTTTCCCTCTCTTTGCTTCCACTTGATGATATATTGAAGCTGAAGGGTTTGAAAATGGCCTCTATGTGCCAGCTTTGCAAAGGTGCTGAGGAAATATATCCCTAGCTTTTTTATGAATGCTCTTATGCTAATGAGGTCTGGTTTTTGCTTCGGGCATCTTGGGGTTGTATGGCCCAAAATTGTGCTATGGAAGAGTATTTAATGACTTGGAAAGGTGCTATTAATACTGATACAAAGCTCCATTACTGTCCTTTAGTCTGCTAGAATTAGCTACAAGTATACCTCTTCCCCCCCCCCGCTTCTTCTCTTACAGTTTCTTATATTTTAATCCATTTTGCTAAGTCTAGTAGGGCTCTTAAATTTGAGGGATTCTAACCTCAGTCAAGGAGGATGCCTATACTCTTTAAATGCCAACCTGTGCCTTTAGGCTGGTTTAAAGTTAACATTGATGGTAGCTGGGCTGTTAAGGCTAAAGGCTTATTTAGAGATCATTTGGGAAACTCTTTGTGTCATTTTGCTTCTCAAGTCACTGCTACTAGCCCTCTGGAAACTAAATGTGTTTGCTCTAAAAATGGCCACTATATTTCAGAAAACCTTTCTTATTGTTGAAACTGATTCTACTATGCTTTATGTCATGTTAATGAAGGCTTCTAAGCCTTATTGTAATCTCATTCCTACATTCAAATGCATTTGGGACATAATCTCTAGTGATTAACTAAACGTGAAAATGAGTTTTATTTATAGGGAGGGTAATTCTCCGACGGATTGGAATGCAAAGCATGATGCAGATGGACCTTTTGTTTCTTTACAACCTTCCCATAATCTCAGAACTTTATTACATGGTGATCTTTTGGATCTACCTCATATTCGAAGATTATTTGGCTTACTCCTTTTTTCTGCTCCTTCTGTTCGGTTTAATGGGTACACTCTTTTTTGTTTGGTTTTCCACGCTGGGTTTGTGTTTGTGCTCAGTTTTGGAGCATTCCAAAGGTTGCTTTCATACTTATTTTGGGCTTGGAATTTTTAGAGGTGTTATGGCTTGGAATGTGCTTATGGTTTCTTCCATGTGTACTATGCTATTCTTCTTTCTTATACTTTGATTGAGCAAGCTTTAGCTTGGATGTTTGGGCAATATATGGCTTGGAAAATTATGCAGGTTTTGGTCAGGAATTATGTGCTGGTTTTGGCTAGGAATTATGTAGGTTTTGGCTAGAAATTATGTGCTTGGAGTGTTTAGGTGCTGCAAAATTATGCAAGTTTCTCATTCACTCCTATTTCTGCTCCTTTTTTTTCTTGTTTTTGGTTGCCTTTTTGCAGGAAGTATCTTACTTTAATGGCTGCACTCTATTCCTTGGTTTACCTACTGAACCTTCATTATGTTCTACCTAAATTTCAAAATTTCTGTCGTAATTTGATCAAGTCAATGATAATGATTTCAGTTGCTGCCCAAAATGAATTCTGATCATTGCAGCATATTTGAAGGTGTTTCGGTTTTATGTTTATATGCTTCATTGTGCTAATGGTTTCTTCCAAGTGTACAAGTAGGTTTTGGCTTGGATGTTTGTAGCTATTTTGGCTTGGCATTTTATGTAGTTTTTAAACTAGAAGCATGTGGTAGAAGTGCATTTTGTCCAATGGAGCTCTAATGCATATCATTGCAGTTCCTTCAATTATCCTCTATATGGTTTGATGTTTATTGTGGAGCATCTTTGCATTTCAATACCCCAACAAAAAATACAAGATCTTATGTTTTCTTTGGGATATTGTTTCCTATATTCCATGTCCTGCCCTGCTGCAGCATTTTTTGGGTTGTTTTTTACAAGAAAATCTTTTTGGGTTTACCTTATATTTGTTTGGGTTTACTTTCATATTTTTTGGAGTTTTTCTTGGGTAGTTATACTGTGGAGGTGGAACCCCTATGGGTGTGTCAATTGTATTTTTGTCTTTCTTTGTAGAGGGGATCCACCTCCCCTCCTATTTTGTACCCTTTTTTTGAATTTTATAAAAACAGAACCGCAAAAAGCTCCTTCCCTAAAACATA
>NW_018165307.1:116150-184016 GCF_001263595.1 Phalaenopsis equestris | reverse complement strand
TATATATATATAATGTGGGAAGAAGCTTGAAGAGATTTCAAATTAAAATTTGGCTTCACTAGAATTATTTTAAAAGAATAAACTTAATAATAGTTCTAAGCTTATTTTTAATTTCTAAATATATTAGTCAACTTTTGTTTGTAGAGTTATCCAAAATTTTATCTTTTATTTTTCTAGGATCCTCAAGTTTAGCAAATTACAATCAATTGTAAAACGAATAGAAAATCAGAATTCCTAACTAAAGTACTAGATGTTCTTATACCCTAGTTCTAGCCCGAGTTAGTGAAAATTTTTCTAAAGTTGTACTGTCACATTCTTAGGGTAAAACTATAGGAGTCTTTAATGAAACCCACTACCATAAATTAAAATATTTGATTTCAAAAATAAGAGAGTTACTTGATGATAAGTAACGGTAAAGTTTGCGGGATTTTGACATGTTCTGTAACGTCTTATGTTCTTTCATACTTAATACTTATTTTTAATGATATTGCACTTTAATGGAAGATATTTTCATATTTTTGGTTGCAGGTGTAATAGGTGAAGTAATTGGGACGAATTGGAGCGAAAATGGACCAAAATAGAGGCAAGTGGAACTTTTGGGCAAAATTTTGAACTTGGCACCTAGGCGCCAGCTTTTGGTGCCCAGACACCAGACCCTATCAAAATACAGAGAAGTTGGTGCTTAGGCACCACATACCGACACTTAGGCGCCAGTTCATTTTATGTGGTTCCCGAGAAGGTGGCGCCTAGGCACCATAGTTGGGCGCCTAGGCGTCAAAACTGCCTAGACTATTTTTCAGTAGTTTTTCACACGAAATGGAGTTTTTTTTCTTCAGGGATTCATGGTAGATAAGAGAGGAGGATATTAGAGAAGTTGAGGAAACATAAAGAGCTGCAGAGAATTAAAGAAAAAGTGAGAGATTTTATTTTTTTTCTTGTATTTTAATTTGAATTCTATGAGAGGTGCAAGAAATTGCTGTAAGATTGCAAGGAGAACACTTTTGGGTAGAGTTCATCTTCATTTCTTTGAAAAGAAGACAAATATATTGTGTTTACATTGTCTTGTATCAAATTATTTCATAATATTTGAATTTGATGTGTTATAAGATGAAGTGTCTAGTTTTTTTCTTCATGCAATTTAAGTAATCCCCTTCTCCTTCCCCTCGTAATGAATTTGTAGCATGTGTAGGGTTTAAATTAAAGTAGAATCATGTTACTTTATGGAATTTGATGGTATTTCATCTGTACTTAATATAATTTGCAAATTAGTCATTTGTGATGTAAAATTTGTTGTGAACCCATAATGATCCGAGAGGGCTATGACTTCAAACAACTAGTGAATAACACACCAACCTATAGGGTGAAGGAAAAGTAGTCCTTAAGTTAGTTCAAAGAAATAAGGAGATAAATACTAATGGGTGTAAATTGGGGACTCTAGGGTGACAAGATAGAATCTTAACTTATTTGATATATGATTTAATGAATTAAAGCTAAGTTAGCCAAATTGAGGGCATGATTTGGTGACTCTAGGGTGACAAGCTAGAATGGTAACCAATATAATTTATGGTTTAAGAAATTGAAACTAGGTTTACCTAACTTCTTTATTTACTCAGAAGAGGGCTAAAAAGATAAATGCTCCTATTTTTCATATATTTATTTAAAATTCTAGTTGATTTACACCTACAATAGCTATTAGTTTCATTACAAGGGGAGGGGACCTCTAATTAGCTTGAACTTTCTACTTCGTTTAGCTTAGTGTATTTATCTTATTAACAAATTGAAAGAGTAGAAGTTGTTTAGTAGGATCCCCTAACAAATTTTACATCAACTAAATTTCCAAGCTAAGACTTTTTGAAATTGGCTAGAATTTTTCTGAAGCTATTTAAAATTAATGGCTTTCCCCGTGGGTTCGATTCTTTGAGTTAAAAAAAAAATCCTATATTACTTGAGTGATACGTGCACTTGCATTTATACCTAGTGAATAATATTTAATAATGGTAAATCTTAAGTGATATAATTTATAAAATTCATTTTAAATATAATATTTCATCTCAATATCACTAGGTATACCTAGAGTTACTAGTTGTCCATTTTTTGATACATTGGCTTATGTGCTGCCAATTTCAAGAATCATCTCATCCATAAAAGTAAGCACACTATTAGAAATAAAGATAATCAAGGTCAACCACATTTTATTCATCAAGCAAGTTTATGGAACCTACTTAATGAAAATAAGGTCATATAGTGGAGGTAATAGAATTCAGATATGACGTGCATAAAGACTAAATCCAACATGACTTAGGTTAAACCTAAGCTCAGATAAAAGCTCATGCATAGTAGATTATGATGATCCTACTACCTACAAAACCATGACATGATCTAGGCATAATGAGAAGACTGTGGATCAACAACTTCACAGAACATAATACAATCAACACAAGTCATCTCAAACCTAAACAAAACACTCCAATTTAGTTCCAAACAAACAATAACACATCAAACTACAATCACAAAAAAAAAACCACATAAACAAACATTTTAATATAGAAAATAAAGATAACCATGGGATGCCTCCCATGAAGTGTTTGGTTTAGTGTCATCAGCCCGACGAAAGGATTCCTCTCGGATCAAAATTCCAATTTATTAATTCCCAATCAATCGCCCAATTTTTTTTGTGATCTTGGAATTTCTGCTAAAAATTTAGCAATTGCCTTGCGTCATGTTTATATAAGTTATATTAAAGTGAAAAAGGGGTTTAAATTAGGTTTGTGCTTGATTTGGGCTAAACTCAAACTAGTAACACCACAATAACACCCAATAACACCACCTCCAAACTCGTAATACAACGAAGAAAACATCGCAATAACACCACTGCCACATAATCCCGTAACACTGCCACAAACACTCTCAATAACACCATAATACAACCACAGAAACCCTTCAATAAGACAACCACTGCATAACCCCGCAACACACCGCAGTACCACACAAATAACACCATAATACAACCACAATGTTGTCATAATAACACTACCACCTCAATGACCAGCGATGACACCATGACGCCGCACAATACATCCTCAATAAGACTGATTTTTTAAATTCCTTGGCAATGCCACCACTGAAATTCTATTGTACCACGTCAATAACACCACCCTCTTGTTTTCTTTCCAATAAGATCTTAATTACAAGCCGAATAACTCCATTCAATTCCAATATTGCCCCAATACAACCTAGATAACACTGAATTAAGACAGTCCAAAATACCTTTTTTCTCAAATTTTTTCACATGTAAACCTCCAAACTCCGCATACTCTACACAAATACACTCCCTTAAATGGTAAATGGAGGAATCCTTATCCACTATTGGCCAAAAGCATCTTCCATCATGTTTCACTTAAACCAAAATAAAATAAAAATAATCCCTAATCTTTTAGATAGAGACTAAAGTGCCCACTCCCCGAAGCTGGCAAGCAACTTAACAACCTTAAAGACCACCGAAACATGCTTCCATGACTCTAGCACAAGTTAAACTCAAAATTATCCCAAACCCCATTCCATTTAAATCCCACCCTTGGACACTTAACACTTGGCAATTGACTTCAAAATCCTCAACCACCAAAATCCCTCAGCATGAAAACAACCTCACACACCTTGGCTTGACCCCTTAGAAACCCTTTTGGCCTATAAAATGGCCACCTCCATGGACAAATATGATGTGTGCATAAAAACTTAGCAAAGCCCTGCCAAAATCTCTCCAGACCTTCTCACAACCTCAAGAAGCTCATTGCAAACATCTTTGGCCATTTCCACTCACTCAAAAACCCTAGTTTCTCCACATAAAATAAGGACTCTTTTTTGGTCAATTTTCAAACTCCATAAAAACTTCAAATTAATTGATCCAAAGTCTTCATCACTCCGCAAAACCTCATTCCCAATGAAAATTCCACTCTCCTAAGGCCCCTACCATAGTCATAGACCAAACTCAAGCCACTTTTGGTCAAGTTCATACTTAGACCAATTCTCAGAGAAAGCCAACACTTAAGCCAACACTTGGACAACACTTGGAGGAGGTTCATGGGACTCAAGTGAAGCTTCTACAACCACCCAATCAAGGCCTCGCCACTTGAGCCAAGGTATAGGTCAAAAACTCCATTTTTTGCCTCAGTTTGGACCATTGTGAAGAAAATGAACAATACATGTCCACCTAGCCATATAAGTATGTTCTCCTCATTTAGATAAAGGTGTAAGAACAAATCACACGTAATTTGGTTGTGTATCTAGGGAGATCTTAGAATTTTTGTATGGATAACTCACGAGTTAAGTCACATTTGAGATGATAACCCCATGCCGTCATTTTTTGTGTGTTTTAAATCAATGGTGGAGATCGATTCGGATGAAGGAACACAACATAAACTATGGGCTGGTGAGACAATGATGTGGAAAACACAACAAATGGCAGAGCGGCATGTGGCTTTTCAGATTTGTTAAGGATGAGGTGGCGCCAACATGGTTAAATTAGAAAATTCGGATTTTCTAATTTAATTAATTCTAATTTCCAAAAAAACATATATTGGTGTAGAAAAATAAAAAAAATAAAATAAAAATACTTTTGTGATCAGTAAATATAGTAGAATATTATGGACCAAACTTGGAAAATATTTATTTAATATTTTATTTTAAGTTAATTAAAAACCCTAGATCATAATTAAATCATAAAAATTTATTTGTTCATTTTGAATTGAAATTTTATGGACTTGTTCCTAATGTGATGAGGGAGTTCATCTGGTTTTTCCAAAGTCAAAACACACCTCTAACCACAAAAACCCTAATTTTTTAATGTATTTGTCTCAGTCCACTTAAAACATTCATAAAAATTAAAATTAAAATCAGAAAAATATAAAATCAACTTTGGTAAGTCCTCTGAGGTCATAAGGATCAAAGAAAAATAAAATTGTACATTAAAATTTAAAATATTTTCTATTTATGTTTTCTTTTCAAAACTCATTTAAAAAATTATAAAAATTAAAATGCACTTCAAAAAATCACAAAGATCTCTTTGATTGATCCTTTGACTTTGGGGAACATCACAAATTTTTCTTAAGGACAGAGAACATATTTTGAAAAGTCAAATCAATTAACATTAGAAATTCACAATCATGGGTTTAGTTAATTAAAAAAAATAAATAAATACCAGAAAAATATATGTTCTCCTCAGGTGTCTAAATTGACCCATGAGTAATTGATCAATGAACTTTTATGATCATTTAAATCATAATGTGAAAGTTATGGGGATAGAAAGCCTAGTGGCATTTTTGGAAATTTTACATCTTAACCTTAATTTAATTAACATTTAGGATAAATAAAAAGGGAGGGACATTAAATAATGATGATTAATTCTCTGAAATGATTGAAACATAAGGGTAATTAGGTAGCAAATCATTCATAACATTTTCTACAAAAAGGATAAAATTGTAATTACTTTAATTCTTAAGAATTGGAAGAAATGAAAGTGTGAATGATTCAAAAGTGAGGAGTTTGAGTTAGGAAGTTCATAATTCATTAATTTAAACCCTCAACTAATGGAGAAACAAAACTCAATTCTTTTCAATCAAGATCAAACACTTTTACAAAAATTTCCAAAATTACAAGTTTACCCCTAGGCCTTTAAGAGCTTAGTAGTGAATTAGATTTGATCTAATATCACTTGAGGAGTAGTTAAGAGAAAAATATAAATGAACTTGAAACATTAATAAACCATACAAGCTCAAACCCAATTGAGGGGTAAGAGTATAAAATTCCTTAAACTTTACAAGCACATCCTTAAGAAGGGTCTATTCACATAGCTCTTCATTAAACATTGAAATAAATCATTTTCCCTCACTCATGGGTCAATTAAGACATAAAACACTCAACACAATTTAAAACATAATAATTCAATATGGGAAGATTTATTTTATAATCTAGTAAGACCAAAATGAACTTGAGATAATCCAAGATATTCCAAGGTTATTTAGAGTCACTCTTTGGACACCCTTGCAAGACTTTGGATATTTTATAGGACATTTGAGTTTTCTATGTTTCGTTGAAGAAAATCATCCTCAAACATAAGGATACACCAATATATGATTAATGATCCTTTTAATTAAATCACACCAATGAAAATTCTCGTTATAGCTTAACCTACGGTAAAGCTCAATGCTCTAGGATCTGAGATTGAACATTACACTCAGATCCTTCTGGCAATTGGAGATTTTAAAATGGCCATATAAGGATCATCGTGCTGGTGTAAGTTGGAGGTTTTGGTGGTAAGAGCAATGATGAGAAAAGCATCTTTGTATGTGGGAAGTATTGCATATCCAAACTTGAGTACCGATGAGGGTCAAGGATTGACATTACTTGCTCCTTAACATTGATAACGAGTTACCCTTTACTCTTGTGGGTAGTCGGTAGTCCTAGCTCATCGGTGTGAGTGACTCATGAATGTCCAATTATCAAAATACACATATATAATATCAAAAATGTACTTTTTGAATGAAACCGATTTTTGTTTGCCAAAAATATTAAAAACTCAAATTATTTTGGTTGAAAAATTAAAACTCAATTTTAAAAGTGTCACTTTTGATGAATTCATGTGTCAATCACATAGACTCGATCGAGGATTGCCCTCCTATGATTACATGGTTGGTAGCCTTTTACCTTATGTTGGGTCTCACATACATGATGCGAATGGTGGCCTACAAAGTCCATCAGGAAGAATTATCAGGGCTACTAGTCGTGATTATACGCTACCCCATTACTGAAATTCTTACGCTCAGCTTTGATCTTCTAGATATACCATTTAAATTGTTTGACATTCTAATGATTTTCCTCATGCTTCCTTTAATCTCCTGCACATTATAATGCTAACATGGTATGCATGTTCACTTTACTTTTGTTGCACTTCTCTGCATTTTATAGCATTTTTAATTTAATGTACTTGAAAAGACTCCTAGAGTAAACAACAGTAGGACATATGTTAGGTGGAACACTACGTCAGGCCACGAGACTCAACATTAATTGCATGCTAAAAAATAAACCATAAACCCAAAACTATCACAATGAGGTGCTTAGAGCCAGCTTTCTAGGAAACAAGACAAAAATGTAAGTAGGAGGATTACCTTAGACAACAATCAAGATTCAACATGAACTAGATCTGTCTCAGCTAAACTTTTCCTTAGTTTTAAAAAAAATAAACCCATAGTATTTTGAGGTTGTTCATCTGGTACAATGTAAATCCTATCTTTAGGCTTCTACACAAACATGTTGTGCAGTATATGCCCTGACTCTTTTTAGGGTTCTAAGGTTGTTTGTCCGATATGACATAAATCCTCCTATCTTCATAGGTTATTCACACAACCATACATTGCGCAAATATAAGTTCTACATATTAAATAATATGCATGATTGAAACCTTAAATAAACAACATCTTAAAAAGTATAAAGCTAAACAATAGGATAGTTTTTGTGGTCTTCTTCAGATCTATGACATCCCCTACTTCTTGCTCCTTTGGATTATTAAAATAACTTTTCCTATTTGAGTCACTCCCACTTGATATTCCTATAAGCAATCGTGAAAAATCAACTTTGAAATCTTGAAGATGAAACCTCTGCTCTTAATAGATAGTTTTCTAAGATGACTTGGGTTGCCTAAGATGTAATTAACTATAGGAGTCTGCCTTTGTAGGGAATTAGGAACCTAGGTAAAATAAACCTTATCTAATATTTCAATTAGATAAAAAAAATGTCGGTCACACAAATAAGGCTTCACAGGCCAAATGGATGTCATAAGTTCTTTAGTTTATAAAGTCAAGCCCGTTGTCAAGTGATATGCTTACCTTTCAAATTGATGTATTACTTAGGATTTTGTGCTCAATTGTTTAAGTGATTAAATAAATATGATCTATTTGGTCTCATTATTAAAATAATACTTTTCAAAATCAAAATTATATACATATTATATCAAATTATTTTTGAATTAGCTGACAAATTCCCATTTTGTGACCGACAGGCCACTGCCGACACGACATGCCCACATCCAGGTAACTACCTGCTCGACATACCATTTTATTCAGGATGCTGCCACCATGACATGTCCACCTCCGAATCACTGCTTCCTTGACATACCCTTTTGTTAGAGTCACTGTTATCATAGCATGCCCACCTTTGGGTCATTTCCTCTTTGGCATACCCTTTTTTTCAGGCAGCTGCTGCCAGGACATGCCCACCCTTGGGTCACTAACTTCTACGCATTCCCTTTTATTCGGGTAGTTTCCGTCAGGACATGCCCACCTCCAGGACACTACCTCCTTGGCATACCCTATTGATTGGGACACTGCCGCCAAAGCATGCTCATCTACGAGTCACAATGTCCCAGTATACCCTTTTTGTTTGATCCGCTGCCACCACAACATGCCCACCTTCAGGTCACTATCTCCTCGACATATTTTTTATTTTGGGTTGCGTCGCCATGACATGCACATCCTCGGGTCACTGCCTTCTCAGCATACCCATATTTTGGGCCACTGCCTTCACAACATACCTACTCTTTCTGAGGCACCACCTCTACGAAAATCTCACCCTCTCCACTTTTGGTGCATTTATTTTTTCTTTGTTGCATATATTGCATGTTTGCATATGTCCTCGGTGAGTGCCTCTTGGGTAATGTGTGAATCCTTTAAATAGGTATCCTTTTACTTGCTGTAGAATCAGTCTTAGCTACAATGTACTTGTCACATGACTCTCTAAGTCCTCGATCAGGCATAATTACTCTTCATAGGTAGCATGTTTTACTGGTTTATCCCATTCATGCATATCATGTTGTATATAACATCCTTACATCCATTTGCATAATGTGTGTTTTTCCCTTTTGGGTGCACGTTGTGGCTGTTTGTACTTTGGTTGAACAATCAAAATGTGGGCTTCTAGAATAACTGTATGCTTGCCCATACACTTTGATGGCACTCCTCCTTATTAGGAGAGTGACCATTTATTAGTCGTGATACTCAAACAAGTGTTGTCCGTAAGGATGTCTATTTGAGTAGTGCAAGTTCTTATATCACAAGTAGCGAACATGTGTGACTATGCTCAGGATCCAAAAGTTCTAACGTGCATCATATGTTTCAAGGAGTCACATTATAAGTCTACTATTTTAAAAGTATAAAACGGTTATTTTCATTACTTATGTATTATGTGCCTACTTTTAGAATTGTATAAGTTAGGTCATATGTGAGGCCACTTATTTTAAATGACACCCACTTCTTGTGACATGTTTAGATCCCTTGGATCTTTAAGACAGGCCAAGGTCATACGATAGGAAGAGACTTTACCCTTTGCACTTAGGTGCAAGGTTAATTCACTTTTTGTTTGATGGTGTGCTCGACTAATATTTAAGTTGTTAGGTAGTTTTCTTGATGTTTGGTTATTCTTTTTTGTTGGATTGGTTGCCATAACCTGACATCTTTCTTGCTCTGTGCTTTTGGTGTGATTGCTTGTTTGATAAGCATAGTAGCGTGTTATCGTGATTTTCTGTAGGGAGTCGTACATTTATATGTGCGCACACATAGGAACTTTAAAAGGGGGAGCATTTAATGATTTCTATCGACCCTTTGTTTGTAGGTGCTTCTTAGCTCCCCCACCAGGCACAACACATTATAGCTACATGGTTTTCCCCATTGACATGATTACCTATGCATGTCGAGTCTTTTTTCTTTTTCTATGTACATTTTAGAGTCTAAGAGAGTGTTGTAGCAGAAATAAGAGGTGCTTTGATACAGGAACCACGTGGAGGGGACCAAGAGCAGATGCTCGTGTCCTATATATCATTTATCCATTTTATATTGATGAATATAATTAAGACCCGGCATGTATATGCTGAGTCCGGTCACATTTTTTTATGGGATATGCTACCAACCCATTGATACTGGCCATTTTTATTTATTTGATTTGTCTTGGTAGTTGAACATTCACTTCTATCCTTTCCTAAAGCACCATTTCCACTGTGGTAGTTATAAGTCTCACCTCTTGGAGCTCCAGCTTATAGTCATAGGATAGAGATTCCTTCCTTTAACATTAGGGCTACCGAGGTCCCCGTGGATGAAGCAATTCATGGATTGTTGACTAGGGATCTCAGGATATTTTGGGTTGAATAAATTTACAACCAGGTAAACTTAGGGCCCTAGTAGCTGTGTGTGATGGGTCAACCAAACTACCTCTACCTTTTAAGGTCACTCTAATTTCCTGTTGTTGAGCCTCTTTGAGCCCTGTTGCTCCTTGGCTTCTTCAATATTATCTTGATGGCTTGATGTCGATGAGCTGTTGCCCGTTTGGGATGCGATGATTTGTTATCTCCTATTAAAACCTATACATGCTTTGACACATAGGGATATCCGGCCAAAATGATTATGGTTACTTTCTAGGCTCCATATGCCGAAGAGCCGCCACCCAATCAGGATGTGATAGACTCACTTAATGCTCGATGGCTTAGCATGTGCTTTGAATAATCTGGACTTTCTCATACAAAATAATCACCCTTTATAGTTTTATTTCCATAAAATCATGATAATAAAAGTGAAACCCCTTTTAACAAGAGTATTCTTAGGTATCCTCCAAGATGTAATTAAACAAGTAGGATATGTACCCTTGGGAGTGCTCTTAATCCTAGAACAAAAATTTTCTTTTTGTTTCTCTAGTTATGGGTGACTTATGTAGGGATTTTCTTTGTGAATGTAGTGTTTTGAGGTATTTTGGTCTGATTCTGCTTGGATGTATACTCTCAACCCATCACACGAGGACTACCCATATATAAGTCTTTTATCTCTTTTCTTTTTATTTATTTGTCTATATGTTGTTGCATGTTCTTTTTCTATTCAATTCCTCTTCTCTTTGATTTATTTATATGATTTAGGTAGGAGATTTATTAGAATTGGAGACTTATATTATGACACATAAATATACGAGCTGGTGACTTCGAGATGCTAAAAAAAACTGAGAAAAACAAGAATGACAACTTCACTGGGGAAGAGTCTCTCTCTCTATAATAAGAGTTTTGCATAGGTTTTATAGCCTCTCTCTCTTTGTACTATGAGTTCCTCTCATATTATCTTGACCTAGTTTTCTTTCTTTGAGTCACTATCGAGCATTTTTGTGAGACATTGGTTTTAGTCCATCCATCATTTAGTATGATTAGCAACTCAATGCATTATATCCCTTCCGTCACCCTCGACAGTTTGGTTGTAGCATTATCACATACACCAATTTTATCGTAATTTGTGATTGGTTTCTTAACCTCTCCTTATTTTTTATTATTATACATTTTCCCCACAACGCAAATTAGCAAGATGGTGGTCACAATCTATACTGCTGGGGGAAACTATTTTTTTCTCCTTGTACGTTTTTTATGTTCCCGAAGGTGCCATACCCTTCGGTCCCTTTAAGCTCCCCTGTGGGATTACCTTATGTAATCCTACTCCCTTTTAGGAATTTTCTCTATACCCTCTCCTTGAGCCCTATCGCTCCTTGAATTTGTCGATATCGTCGATGACTCGATACCACTAAGCTGCTGTCCGTTTGGGATATGGTGCTTTATCCTCTAACCTTACAACTTGAACGTGCTTTGACACATAAGGATATCCCCATCAAAATGATTATGGTTATTTCATAGGCTTTATATGTTGAAGAGCCACCATCCATTCAGGATGTGAGAGACTCACTCTTTACATAATGAGGTATCATGGTCTTTCAAGCATTGAGCGTTTTCCATACGAAATAACCACCCTTTGTAGTCCTATTTCCCCATAATCATGATAAGAAAATCAAAACCCTTTTTTATTGAGATTTTTCTTGGTCCCCAAGACCCTCAAGATGTAATTAATTAAGTGGGATATGTCCTCTTGGGAGTGCTCTTGACTCAAGAACAAAAAAGTTCTTTTCGGTTCTCTAGTTATAAGTGGCTTATGTAGGGGTTTTCTTTGTGGATGTAGTATTTTGAGGTATTTCGGTCCAATATTATTTGGACATATACTTTCTGCCCATCACATGACGATTACTATATATAAGCCTTCTGTCTCTTTTATTTTAAATTATTTTTCTATTTGTTGTTGTATGTTCTTTTTCTATTTGATTCCTCTACTCTTTGAAATGATTCAGGAGGGAGATTTATTTGAATAGGGGAATTATATGATCAAACATAAATATACAAGCTGACAAATCTAAGATGCTAAGAAGAATCAAGAAAAACACATCAGATTAAGATACATCCAACCAAAGCAGAGAATATTGCATTCATCACAACTAAAGGTCTTAATTATTATAATGTAATTTCATTTGGGCTAAAGAACATTAGGGATACCTACATGCTTTTAATGGATGTAATATTTTTGAAAAAAATACTGAAGTCGATGTCAATGTCTTAGTTTAAAGTTGGTCAGCCAAACAAGATAAAAATGATATAAGAAAAACATTTCAAATGCTCTAATTGTATAACATGAAACTTAAACTACTAAAATAAACATTAGAAACTTTGACTGTTAAACTCTTTGGATACCTACTGATGTTTGAAGGAATAAAGACCAATCTAGAGAAAGTGTAAGCACTGTTGAGTATTCCTTCTACCTAAAATGCTAAGGAAGTGCAGAAGCTGATATGTCAGATAGAAGTACTCAATCAGTTCATCTCAAAGTTGGCAACAAGTGTGCAACATCCTGTAAAACCCTTAGAAAAGTTAAGAGCTTTAAATGGTCTATCAAGCAAGCATTCAAAAGCTTGGAACAATTGGTAGCCTCATCACCACTTCTATAAAACCCAAAACTAAAGGAAAAAGTCTCTCTATATTTGGGAGTTAGGACCAAAGTGATCAGCCCAGTCTTGGTTCAAGATGAGCTAAGAAAGCAATTCTCAATCTATTACACGAGTTAAGTTTTCAAAACTGCTGAGCTCATGTACCCTATCATAAAAAAGGTAAAATTTGCTTTAATTATTTCTTCTTGTAGGCTCAGACATATTTTTAGATGCATCTAATCATGGTCATCACTAATTACCCTCTCAAATCTGTGCTCACTTTGCCAAAACTTTCTAGTTGACTCTTGAAGTGTGTTTTTGAGCCCAGTGAGTACGAAATCACATAAATTCCCCAAATGAGGATTAAAACTTAAGCCGTAACATACATTTTGACATATTTCTCTGAAAAAAGAGGAATTGACCAAAGGAACTATCACTGATGATCGAAACTATAACTTGCACATTGATGGAACCTCGAGTCACTTAAGAACAAAAATCATACAAGCACTGAGTAGTCCGATCGGAGAACATCTTTAGCATTCTATCATCCTTGAGTTTGAATTCATTAAAAGTTGAGTGAAATATAAGGTACAATTAAGAAGTCTACGTCTAGCTTTTGAAATTGACATCTGTCATTTATTGGTGAATTAAGATTCATAATTAGTAGTGAATCAAGTCAACAAAGAATTAGAGGCCAGAGATGAAATGATGGTCAAGCACTTTAATAAGATAAGACTTGAGATAGAGAAGTTTTCAGACTTTAGAATCAAGCACGTCAGTCATGAGGAAAATCAAATAGTAGACCTTTTCTCAAAGAACATTTGCTTTGGAGAGGAGATGTTGCATAGGCTTCTTCAATAGATCATTGAAGGACTAGAGGCCATGGAGGTGGAATCTGAGAGCATAAATAGTTAGATGGATCCGTACACCTGACATCTAAAAACTAGAAAAATCCCTGAAAAAGATAACGGTTCTAAGGTGATTCAAATTTAAAGTTATACTTTATCTTATAAATGAAGGTAAACTTTTTTATATGTCAACCACTTCACTACTCTTAAGATGCATTTATAAAAATGAAACAAAAGAAATTTGACATGCCAAAACTTACCGATAAGTAAGTTGGCCACATAATGGAAGTGTGCATGTCAAGCAATATGTGGTTTAAGAGCCCGTATATTTATCCCACGAGGAAAAATTTAACAAATCTTTCTGTAAAGAATATCTAGTTTACAATTTTTGTGAACCTATCTTGATGTGATGGTTAAATCCTAAAAGTCTAAAGGAAAAAAAAATTTGATCACAGACAACAAAAAATAAAATGCAGAAAAAATCTCAAAACTTCTTCAAGGGTGATGAGACTTGTGCTTCTATGATTTAGGGATTGTGGTGGTTCATTGTGTTCCCAGATATTTTCTTACATGACAATTATCAACCAAGGATATGTTCTTCTTATGCCTATGTTTAGGTCAAATAAAATACCATGAGGTTAACTTTCTCTTAAACCCATGACTTTTCCTAAAACCTTTTTGATCCATGAAACATGTTTCATAATCCTGCTGGAATATGCCTATCCTCTTAAAATTATGTGGTTAACCCTTATTTTTCCACTGTACAACAGCTAGAGGTCATAGCACATGAAAGAATTTAATATCCTAGTTAGCCAGACCAGGAGTAAATGAAATTTAGAGATTAATCAAAAACATAGGTCATGAAAGCATGAAAAATGCTACAGAAAAAACATCTTAGAAACCCATGATAAAAACTACAACCCCTACATCACCAAGACACAAAAAAGTACTTAGCCACACATTGTTAAGAAAACCACATACAAGAAAGCTATAGAGATATTTATTGTAAAACACAAAAGAATTTTAAACTGACAATAAAAACTTGTCTTCTCTACTAGAGCAGGATCTCTTCCTCACATACACAAAATTCTCTTAAAACTCACAAGAACAAAAGTTGGAAAATCACCCTTTATGGTTTCAATCCAAAGAAAGGAAGAAAAAACTATGGGGAGAGCTCTCTCTAATCAAAATCTTATCTTTCTTACAGTCTCCAGTTGCCTAAAATATCCTGAAATTATCATAAGAAGAGAAAAAAAATACATGCAAAAATAAGTCCAGAACATCGGGCACATGCACAACACAAAACCAGTGCAGGTGCGCCGGTTCGAGCACGGATGCATCATGATGTTGGCACAAGTTTGCCGCATGTTAGAGAATGTGCACGGGCAAATTTCCATGTGCATGTGATCCTTACAACTAGTGCGGGTGTGCCCTTTTTGTGGCGCGAGTGTGTCGAGTTAACACGATCGTGTCGGGTGTGTGGAACTGCTGAGCTGGTCCAAAAACTCCTCTATTGTGTTGATTTTCATCTTTTTTTTTTTTTTGCTCAAATTTCACCCTCCTCTATTGTGTTGATTTTCATCTTTTTTTTTTTGCTCAAATTTCACATCCACTCTGTCTCCTACAAAACTAAGAGAAAAAAAGCCTTACAAACATGATATAAATAAATAAATAAAACTTTTAAGAACATCGGAAAAAATGTCATAGAAATATCAAATTTTAGCTTATATTCAATACCTCAAATTGTCAATTACTTGTCCGTCTGACCTAACTCAAATTTCAATCAAAACTGGTTTCCTTCAATTATAAAAAACTTAATCTATGAATAATGAAAAAAAGATAACTTTATCAAAGTATTATGATTTCCACTATAAAGTGAGGCTTTCATTGAATAATAAAATCTTATACCCCTCATTTTTCACCTTTTTTCTAAACATAAGGATTTTTAATTCTTTAGATTGATGAGACTACAATCCATCAAATCTCCAAGAAATTTAAACACTTATTTCTTATTTTAATGATAGGCTATCCCTTAATTATTCATGAGCTTATCAAAGTTCCTAAGATTTTAATAAGAGTTGAAGTAAACCATTTGATATGGGGACAAAGCTAGGAAACCAGCTTTGAATCTGATGGTGGTTAACCTCAAGCTTTTTCTCCAAGTTCTCATTTATTTTCTTTGGGCTCTTTTTATGAATATATCATTTTTCTTTCTTTCTTTTTAGCCTGTGAGAATTACTATAGCTAGTTAAGCATCAAATTATTTTATTTTTTTGTCTTTCTACAATATAGGTTTTCTAGTCCTTCCTTACTCATGTGTTTACTCACTTCTTATTATGATCATTGGTTCTTAGATAAATACAGTCAGATTAAAGTTAATCTTTGTCAAAATAAAATAGTAGGATTTAAAAACTCTAGGGATTAGTGATGAGTCTCATAGTTTTACCCCTTTAAATTCTTAAGGAATTTTATGTTTTGGAAGAAGGAAAACATTTTAGGCATAAGGAAAGTACTGTACACATCAATCCTAAATTTTTGTGTATTTCACAATGTCTTAATAAATATTTTAGTTTTCATTAGTGATGGATTAAGACTCATAAAATTAGGCAAAAATTGAAATCTCAGTGAGTAACAAAATCACTGAAAGGCAGCTAATTGTGTGAACTTCCCACCCGCAAACTTGGTTCATGTCCTACCATTTCAACATCTCAATGAAAAACATCACAACATACTATAGTAACATAAATAGGAGGTTAGTCTTATCAATTAGCAAATGTAAGGATCCAAATAGCATGCTAGCAAGATACATTAAAACTAAGCAGTCAAATAGGCGAAACAAGAGGTTAACAATGTACAAATTAAAACTAGAGTGCACAAAAGAAAGCACAATCATGATATAAGCAACCACTAGTGGTAATAATATGATAAATGAAGTAAAGTACCAAAAATCCAAGTCTATAAAAAAAGTGCACAAATCCAAAATCAAAATAATCAATATCAAATCCAAAAAAATGTAATATCTTGTTACTCATCGTCCTCCTCATCATCAATCACATATGTCTCATACTAATACATCTCATAAGGAAGTGGTGGTGGGAACTCTAATGGCTTAGGTCCATAAACTCATCGCTTCCTCCGATACATCTCCGCCTGCACAATGTTTCACTGCGACTGGTACTCGTAGTGACAACATTGCTGCTTGGAATGGTGGACGGCCTACCTATGGATCTGATGTAAATTATAGCTGAGCCCATAGATTTTTTTTCATCAAATTATCAATATGTCGGGATAGTTGGCCAATCATCCTAGCCCATGGTTGTGTCTCCTCTCTCCTTGACAAACTCCCTCCTCAACTCTTTGAACCTTCACCTCGCAATAGGGTATGCTAGTACAACCAAATGATTTCACAAGTAATGGCCCTCAGAGCCTTTAGGAGCCCCTCAACTCAAGCTCCTGGTACATTGCCAAGGTTGCTCAGGCCGGTGACTGGATGTGGTAGCTCAGTCCTACGGTCATGTTGCCACTAATGTGTGACCTAGGGAGGAATTCATGAGTGAGAAAATGTCGATACGTGTACTTTATGAATCTAATAGTTCAGAACAACACTATCCCTTCTAACTTTAGTGAGGTTTATAGTGGGCATAATTTTAACACAAATGAAGTAATGCCAAGCCTTGAACTCCTTCTCTACTAAAACACTAGGGAAATTTATAATTTTGTCTTCACATCTTCACCATTAGGCTCAATCATTTGTAATAAAATCACAAATTGCATCATGTTCGGGTCCAAGAAATGTGAATACCCACATTATGGAACATGAGGGACATTTAGTTAGGCATTGATGATGTCAAGATCAAATGCTACCCTTTTCCCCTGCACAAAGTCCTTCTCATCCATAAGTTACTTCACATTAACAAAGAACTCACATATGATAGGAACTATGGTGGGGGAAATCTGGTGGCAAAGATGCTCCCACCCTCTCACCTCGATCTGCACTGCAACCTTCCCATCTGGTGCCAAGCACACTCATTCCAGGATCAACTTTCTCCATGCAAGAATATCACTGAAGTAGTTTTTAGCATCTATAATCACAAATTTTCTTCCATCGAAGGTCATATATTTCCTCTTACCTTTGATTTTTGGGGACATGCCAAATGTACAAGGAAAATACACCATAAAGTACAGTACAATTTGCCCTAAAAAAAAAACTTACATTTTCAAAGGTAAGGATTGTAGATTTGAACTTCTCTTAGTGTTCTAAAGTACTTTTAGGAAGTTTTCCATGGACAAGGGCTCTGTTCAATGAGTTTTCTTGAAAGAGTTGAGTAGAAGAAAAGATGGTGATTTTTTCCCCAATCTAACTTCAAAAGGGTCTGACATGAGTGCACCGTGATATGGGCACAAACGAACCTTCACACAAGGGCACTAGGGTGTCGAATTCCAAGTGCAGGTGCACTGACATGCCTAGGGTACGTGGGTGCTCCAAGGGTTGAGTGCAGGAGCACTGGTTTGAATACGGGTGCACTTGAAACTTGCCACAGGTTTTCTGTGCTCTCAAGTTTATGGCACAAAAAATACCAAGATCCAGTTTAGTGCGCCAAAGTCCTGGTGCGGGGCTAGGTGCATGGGTGCCCAAAGGATAACGTCAGTGCACTGTGTCTCCCTTTAGCCAAATGTCAGTTGTTTGTTCTTATATCCCACCAATTGGGATCTACTACTTTGTGGAGACCAAGATAGCAAAAAATAACATGCATGATGAAAAACAAGCAAGGAACAAAATAATATGCAACTCTACATGCAAAAAATAAGTATCTTAAAGTAACTATTGGGTTGCTTCCCGAGGTAGCACTTGTTTTAATGTCCTCAGTCTGACGGTGTCAGATCTACTATTAGGATAATTCTAACATCAGAATTTCCTTAAGGCCTTTCCTATCTCCTATTAAGTACAATTTCAAACCATTAACCTTTAAAAATTAGTTATTTTTCTGGTCCTAAATGTCTATAACTCCAAAAGGGAAAACTTTTACTAATGTGAATGGTCCTGACTACTTGGAATTCAGTTATTTAGAAAATAATTTCAATTAAGAGTTGTACAACATAACCTCTTGTCTATATTGAGATTGCTTCCTTATCAGCTTCTGATCATGCCACTTTTTCATCTTCTCCTTCTACATTTTGACATTCTCATAAGCCTTTTGTCTAACTTCTTCTAATTTATATAGTTGTATCAATCTTCTCTTTGAGGCATCTCTTAGATTATAGTTCAATTCTTTAATTGCCTAATATATTTGTTGTTCCAATTTTACTGGTTGATGACAAGCATTTCTAAAAATCAACCTATAAGGTGATAAACATATAAGGGTATTAAAAGTGGTCATATATGCCCACAGAGCTTTATCCAACCTAAGAGAATAGTCCTTCTCATTTGGGTTAACTATTCTTTAAAATCCTCTTGATTGCTCTTTTGGATACCTCAGCTAATCTATTAGCCTATGGGTGGTAAGCAGTAGAAACTTCATGAGTGATTCCAAAATTGGTTGCTAATGTGTCCATCTTTTTAGTAAAAAAATCACTACCTCCATCACTAATGATCACTCTATGTGTTCCAAATCAACTGAAAGAATACTTCTCTATAACTTTTAGAAAACTCTTACTTTAACAATTTGGTAATGCTACAGCTTCAATCCACTTGGAGACATCATCTATTGCTACCAAAATATAAGTGTTCTCTAAAGATGGTATTGATAGTCCCATAAAGTATATTCCCCAAATATTTAAGATCTCCACTTCAAAATTTACATTTAAAGGCATCTCATCTCTTCTTGAAAATTTTCCTATCGGCTGACACCTATCACAAGAGTTGACATATTCATTCACATCCTTAAATACGGTAGGCCAATAAAATACATATTATTAAATATTATTTCTAAAACTTCTCAAATGCCCACCAAATTCAGAATCATGATAAAATCTGATAATATCATTGACCACTTTTGATGGTACACATCTGCTAAAAATCTGGTCCTTACATCTCCTAGAAAGGTAGGGATCATCCCATGGCCACATAAAATAACTTCTTTCTCTAGTTATGGATCAAAACATAAGGAACAATCCCACTGATAATGAGGTTCTCTATGTTAGTGTACCAGGGGTGTGCTCCTAAAAAATGGTAAGGAGTTGCTCATCAAAAAAATTCTCATTGTGTCAACCAAACATTCTTGAGAATCTCCCTACTCAATCCTAGACAATTGATTGGCCACTTTGTTTTCTGTAACCTTTCAATCAATAATCTCCATATCAAATTCTTTTAGTAGAAGGATAGTAGCATTTGACATCCATTTTATCTGCAAAATATTTGATAGTAGCATGAGCAATATACATAGTGACTCATGTGCCTATCAGGTAGGACCTAAACTTTTCAAATGCAAACGTATGAATAATGGCTCTTTCTCTGTATTGGTGTAGTTTGCTTGTGAATCTTTGAGGTATTGATACACCTAAAATATATAGTATTAAGTACACATTTTTATACTTATTTTTGAGATATTGTGCTTTAATGGAAGGTATTTGTGTGCTTTTATTTTAGGTACAATCAAATGAATGAAAAATGGTGAAAGGAGTGAAAAAGGATCAAATTTGGACAAAAAAATAAAGAAGGTGTTTGTTGACCTCAATTTTGAGGCCTTTCTTTCTTTCCCTCTTCCCAGAACCTAAAATCTAGCCTTGTGGTTTTCTATTTGACTCTCCTAGAGGACTTGATCGGGACCTGAAATAATAAACCGGGACTTGAAATATTTAGAAATTCAAACCATTTCTTCGCTCCTTGAAGTTTCATATGGACGGTTTCTGATTCTTGATGTCCAGTTAAGTAGATTAAAGCCAACCTATTGAAACTCTTATTGAGTTCCCATAGAAATTTGAAAGACATAGGTGGACATCATGATGCGTGCAACATTTGACTTGCCACCACGAGCGATGTGTTTGACTATTGTTGTTGTTTAGGTGAGGATCGGCCAACATTTTTTTTTATTCGTTGAACGGCTCTGATCAGACCAAAATAATTTTGTTTGACGCGCCGCGTGCAAATTGAAGTTAATTTGGCGCAATCGTAGATGAATTTGTCCAGACGATTTTGGATGATAAAACAGACTGCGCCGTCACGTCCAAAACATCAATTTTAACTAGGAAGGACACCCATTTTGTTGGGGCGCTGCACGCAAGTGAGTCGCATAAAATTCAATTTTTTCTTTTTTTAAAAAATAAATAATAAATTTTTTTTAAGTAAAAGGGGTTTTAAAACCCCCTTTTTTTATTTTCATTTCTCTCAAAGCTTCCCCTCTCCTCTTGGGACAGAATCGTGCCCTATTCAAATCCCTTCTTCCCTTCTTTTCTTGGCCGATTCTTGAGGTTTTCTTGTCGGTCTTCCGGTCATCTTCCTCCTTCCCGACCCTCGTCACCGGTTGCCTCGCCGGTTGCTTTGCCTGTAACAGGTTTTTAATGGTTGTTCCTGCTCGAATGGATCTGGTAACCCCCTATTTTAAATCTTGTGAATCTCTTACCCTTTGTGGGCTTTTCTCATCACTTCCCTTTTTTCTCACCGTCGGTGAGCCCCTGTCCTATTGATGGCTATAAATACCCCTTTGGGGGAAGCATTGATAGCTATTTTTTTTTTTCTAGAGATTTCAAGGAGACATAGTTTGAGAGCTCATTCTCTATTGAGAGTTTATGTTTTGAGGTTTTTCTTACTCTTCTCATTCTTGAGTTAGCAAGGATTTAAGATCAGGTTTTATTTACTTCTAGAATGCTATTTAATTTCTGGATTAGTTGTCCATGCGATAACTTCTTTTGGATTATGAGATTGGTAGATCAAAAGAAAATGATATTTTAGTTTGATTTTAGTTTGATCAATGATATTTTAGTTTGATCATCTCTTTGATGAAGAAATAAAGTTTCCTCATGAATAGCTATATTACGGCTGCCTTTACTTATTCATACTGGAGATAATGCAGTAGATTTTTAGAAGTTTGTTGGAAAGATATATTGAAAATCTCAAGAAATATTTGAGTTCTTTTGATTACTATTTTCTCGCATGCATTGCTTTAACATGGAAACTCTTGGATTTATTTGATTTATGAGATATTCTATTTTTGAGTTCCTTGGTTGGGCATTCAGTTTTGTTTGATCTTGGAGGTTTTGTTTTGAGCCTCTTGACTCTTCTCTATTTTGAAATGAAGATTTGTGGATTAATTTAGACTTGGGAGTTTGGATTTATGTTTCCTGTAGCTCCCTTTATTTGAACTTCAATATTGGAAATATTTTAGTGATTTGGATGGCCATTTGGTGGCTCAGTTTTGGATTGGTGGTGGTCTATTCTTTTGGTCATTTGTTGGGTTTGACTTAACCATTATGTGGGGCTCAATTTCTGTTTCCTGCTGCTCCTTTTATTTGAACTTCAATATTGAAAATATTTTAGTGATTTTGATGGCCATTTGGTGGCTTTGTTTTGTCTTGGTAGTGGTCTATTTATTTGGTCATTTGTTGGGTTTGACTTAACCCTTATGTGGGGCTCGATTTATGTTTCCCATAGTTCCCTTTATCTGAACTTCAATGTTGCAAATATTTTAGTGATTTGGATGGCTATTTGGTGGCTCAATTTTGGCTTGGTGGTGGTTTATTCTTTTGGTCATCTGCTGGGTTCAATGTTGTCCTTATGCTGGACTCTTTTTAATGTGAAATTCCTATTAGTCATTCTTGTTTCCCTTTCTCCTCTTTATTCAATAATTTGTGATTGGTGGAATATTTTTTTAGCAGGATTTTCTTCTCCATCGATTATACAGAGTTCCTTTTTCTTAATGCTTGTTTTGAAACATATGGATCATGAAGGGCTTTTCTTGGTTATTAGTTAATGGATTTGTAGGGAATACTCATTTTATTTTAAGGAGCCAATGCTTTATCTCAACTATTACAATTCTTGTGCACAAAGCATGGTTTCATTCTTCAAGATGGAGAAGTTGATCTCTGTAAGGGTATAAAATTGTTTTGACATCAAAATATTTGTTAGGCTTGAGGTTCAGTAACGATTGTTATTCCATCTCTTTTCTTGTCTGCTTTTCTAGAATATTGATGTTATGGATGGTAAAAAAAAAAGAGCTCAATTTAAATTAGGGCTAACAAAGTTTTGAATCCATTACAAAAGTCTTAAGGCTGGTTTGTTTTGGAAAGAAAGTTATAACGAGCTCTATTACTTGGTTGTAATGTTGGTTTCATTTTAACTTGGGACTGAGAAGTTGCATTTACCTTCAGAATAACTACATCAGCGAGTCTTTAAACTCTGCAACCTAGGTGTGGATGATAGCGAGTATATAGTATTATGTTTCAATATCGTTGGGCTACCACATTTAGTTGAACCAACTTTGATTTGAATAAATTTGGATTTAAAAAAAAAAAAGAAAAAGGGGAAGGGTTTTACGGTTAAGCTTGCATTGATTTGTTTGATTCATTTTTTTTTACTTCTGGATTTGTTATTTATTTGTTGAACATAATTTGGAGGGTTCCCCTTATATCCAACATACATTCTTTTTCTCATAATTTCATGTATAATTCACTTTAAGATAGTTGAGCATTTAATTAAACACCTACTTCAAGTGATTGTTAACTATTTTGATGGTGTCTGATTTGTTAATTCTCTACAGTTCTTCTTCCTTTCCATTTTTCTGTTATAAGCATTCACAATTCATCATGTAAAGAACCCTGCTACTTTTATTAATACAGTTAGATATATTATACAGTTATTCAAATAATGGATATGTTGATTTTCTTTATTTAATCCTAGAAGTTTACATACATACCACGCAAATTTTTTTTTTAGGTATTGGTATATTTAACTTAAAAATTTCAATTTTAACACACTTGTTACTTCATACATGCATGAAAACAAGGGATTTTGGAATTTAGGACTCGCTTTGTTTTGGCTTACCGTAGCTAAACTTTAAGATTTCTTAATATTTCAAAACTTTGGAGGTGTTTTGCCTTGGTCTGTTGAAACTGAAACAGGGAATTTGGGATGCTTTCTTTGCTTGCTTATTGAAACCAAAATTTGGAAGTTTACAATTTTCTTTATTTTAACCTATTGAAGCAAAACTTTGAAAATTCAAAAATTGTCATTGCCCTGGTGTGTTGAAACGGAAATAGGGAACATAAGCATACTTTATTTGGAGATTTGTATATAGAGCATACAATTATTATGATTTTTTTTTACATATGTATGCTTGAAGAACCAGAAATGAAAATTTGATATTATGGAAGTATTTGACAAACTGTCTCTTTTAGTCTTGTAATATTAAAAAATCTAAAATTTTTTAATACATATATGGATTTTTAAAGTGGGATATAAGTTCGAGGTGTGGAGTAACAGACAATGATGCAAAGAACCTTTGATCAGCCCTTCTATAGCTGAAAATATAAAATCAATACTCAATTAGTGTGATGCCTTTTCACCCCTAAGTCGTCAACAGCTCTAACCCTTTTCAAAAGGCTTGAGAATTGGTAGTTTTAAAAGAACAGAAACTACACTTGTAAAAGAAAAAATACACATTTCATACACTACACAACAAATACTATGGCATATTATAGACACTATACATTACACTCTTCATGATAGATACTACAATTGTAGCACATCACATATTACACTCCACATGACAGATACCACAAGAATATATATTATATTTCTTTTAAGTCTAGATATTACACATCATACCCGATAAGTTCAGACACTAAACATCACTTATCCTAATATAACATATAGGTACACCACACCATGATAAGTCCATATAATATTTGGGTTCACACATCTTTTAAACGATAGGGTCTAGGGCTGCCTGATTATAAGGTTGATTCATTGGTGACCTCTAGTTGATATTGATAGATTGGCTTTGATGAATCAATTGCCTCTGGGATCGAGATAAAAGAGAAAAGGAGGTCTAATCTGAGTCTAACCCCAAATTAAAAGCTAATATCCCACTTTAAATTTTTATATGCTTATCGCTTAGCCTTTCTTTTATAATCTGCAAATGTTTATCTAACCCCTTTATATCATGCAATTATAATATGTTTTGCAACATCACCAAAATTAATTAGGTACATTTAGTTGTTTCAATTTTGTTTCTTTATTGCTTATTTCTTTCTTTATTGCATAGTATTTCTTTTCTTTATGTTGCTTTATTTTCATACTTTTCCTTCAGCCTTTTCCTATTATAGTACTTTACTACACAGTTGTTCCTTTCCTGTACTGCATCATACTATAGACATTCATCTATATTTATACTTTCAAATATTGTTTTCGTAGCATGTTTGTATAACACCCTAGGATAGGCCGTTTGAGGCATGATTTTATCTTTTCTTTATCCTTTTATCAAGAAAAGATGACGATATTGTCAATTGACGATTCATCTCTGGGTAGTGATCGAGACTACAACAGATGGTGAAAGAACAGCTTCAACCAAACTTCCATATATTTAAATAATATACCTATAGGGCATCGAGGTCGTTCATCTGACACGACATAAATTCTCACATTATCTTTTTAGACTTACTACAATTTTTATATCGTATGATATAAGTCCTAAACTTTTTAGGATTTTGAGGTAGTCATTTGATACGACATAATTCCTCACATTTTCTCGGGCCATTTACATATGAAATGTAGATATAAACCCCGAATATCTAAATAATTTACAGGACTGAAATATCACATAATTCCTTTTCAAAGATGTAAAGCCAAACCATAACTTAGGTTGGGATGTCACTGAATCTTCTTTAGTATCTTTGACATCTCCTACTTTTTGTTCCTTTAGATTATGGAAATAACTGTTCCTATTCGAACCCATCCCACATGATTTTTCTATAAATAATCATGGAAACCTAAACATTGAATTCTTGAAGACAAAACCCTGAATCTTACTGATCTTAATCGAGAGTTTTCTTAGGTGACTTTGTTTATCTAAGATGTAATTAACTATAAGGGCTTGCCTTTATAGGGAATTAAGAACTAGATTAATCTAAACCTTGTTTAATCTGTGTATTAGATAGGGGAACTTGTCTGCTATAAATTTTGTAGACCAAAATAGTGTCATAAACTTTTAAGTTTAGATAGTTAAGCCTACCAATAAGTGATATGTTCATCCTTCGAGATGATATATCATTTATGGTACCGTGCTCATCTATTTAAACTATTAGATATATGAGGTCTATCCTGTCTCATCATTTTCAAAAATAAAGGATATTATTTTCACAAAATTAAAATTACATTATATTATACTAAATTTAAATTTTAAAATCTTATTTAGAAAATAATATAGCCTACAATTTCTGGCGACTCCACTGGGAAATAATTCTTCTCTCCATTTTGATTATGGGGTTTTGTATTCATATATCAATAATGTGCCCATATCCCTAGTGGGCTAGACTATTATTCTTCCATTGACATACTTTGCTCTTTTCTTCCTTGAGCAAGTATTTTCAACTCCCTTGATTCTGGAGCCACTGTTTAGTCATCCTTAAATAAAGAGGCTCCAGAATCTTTAAGTTTATAAGGGTTGGATCCTCAATAAGTGTGGTAGTTCAGGAGTAGTATACCGAAGCGAAGTTGATACAAAATCTATCTTCTCTTGTCTCGGACTAGGTCCTACACCTCATACTACTTTTCTTTATTAATGATATTTTTTATTTACCTAACTAAAATATCTTATATATATATATAGCTGCCTGACAAAGCCGTCATTCGCTTTGGACAGGGATTTGATAACACTAAAATTAAATTCAGAGACATCACTGTTGCTGTGTTAAGGAACAAGATTCCTAAAATAGTAGAACCGATAATGAAATTTAATCTGAAGTCAACACATGAGTTCCCGCCCTTAAAGAAGGCATTAGTTGAGAAAGACCCTGTCACTTTTGTAAAGTCTGCTAGAGTTGTTGGAAATACTTCCAAGGCCACTGTTGCTACTCCCATCGGATTAGTCACCTCACCTGTCACTATTCCCACTCAACTTAAAGGAAAAGGGATTCAGGAAGATGATGAATTTGTTTTTGTGAAAAGATTGACGTTCTTAACATCCCCTTCTATGTTCAAAGTAGGATCCAGTTCAAGGTATGCATCTCTAACTAGAACGTAGAGGAGAAACAAGAATTGAAAGCTAGATAAAAACAGAAAAGAAAAAGACGCTAAGATGACTGCCGCCTCAACTGCCTTGGATGAGAATGAAGAGGTCGGACTGCCTGAGACCTCTCCTCTCTTAAAGGAAAGCAGGTTTCATCCACTGTCAGCTGCTCTTGATGAGGAGGTAATTCTGAAAATTGCTGCTACACCACCTCGATCATATAATCACAAAAATTGAGTGAAGGCTAAAGAATTTGTACTGTTAGCTCGAGTTCGTACAGTCTTTGAAAGATTGCTAAAGAAGGAAGGATGTTCTATTTTTGAGATTCTCAACCAGATGGGATGTGCGGTGTCACCCCAAATGAGGAGTCAAATACTGAAAAGGGACAAGTTGGTTTCACAATCCATAAGGAAGGATACAAAAGGAGGAGAAGGTTTGCTTCTGTGAACCTCTCTTATATTCCATTCAAATAATTATTATTCTGGTATCACCCCTCCCACAGTTGCACCGTTGCCGCCCAGAATTCTTGTTAAACAGCATCTGGGAACCCATGTTTCTCCTTCTTCTGTTATTGCCACTTTTGTTACTGTTATCTCTCCTAATTCTAGGGGACGAAGACCGATTAAATCTCGTCTCAGTCCAAGAGTAAGCTTACTAATTATACAGGATAAGTCTCTACCTTGTCCAGAGAAGTCAAGGAATAATAAGAGGTTTCCTACTGATGTGTTTGGTTCAGACGCTAGGAGGCCCACTAGTTCTCAACATGTAGATATCATTAATGAGTCACCTGATCCCAAAATATTTACATCTGAGAAGATGGTGTGGTGGTCTAGGGTTGCTAAACCAACATATACAGAAATACCTCAGATGGAGAATTCTGGGGAAAATCCCTAGTGTGATGTGTTACCTACTACGGTTGCTACTGAAAAGATTACTTGTCAGTTGTCACTAGTTAATTCAATTGAGATAAAGTTGGAGAAACCCAAGAAAGACATTAAACAGTTTTTTGAAGAAAGAAAAGATGAATTGGATGATGAAGAAGATCTAACAGATTACATGGATGAAGACTTTGCTGAGATAAATGTTGTGGAGACTAGAGCATCTTCATCCTTACGAGAGGCATCAGTTGAGGAAAGTGCCGCTGAAATCTACAAAAGGTCATCCAAAAAAAAGATGAGCAGATAGAATACATGCAAAAGAAAATGGAAGAAATGATGGCTGCCATTATGACCATACAGAGTCAGCCACAGTCCCCGAAAGTTGTACCCACCGAAGTAAATCAACCGGAAGTTATTCAGATTGATGACAATAGGATGGAATCCACCTCTGTGAATAAAGAAGAATAATATAAGAAAGATCCTGTTCAAAATTTAATACCGGAAAAGGATGCTAAAAGTATGATAGAACAACAGGTGAAAGAAACCTTGGCAGTCTAAAGGCGGAGCATCAATTATAAGGGGTAGACCTTATCCTGAAAAGTTTGATACTGTACAGTATCCTAAAGGTTTCATACCACCTTTGTTCAAAACTTTTGATGGAATAGGAAATCCTCGACAGCATGTAGCGCATTTTCGCGCTTGTTGTTGCAACGCGGGAGAAAATAATGCGTTACTTTTCTGACAATTCGTTAGTAGCCTGTCAAGAGTAGCATTCGATTGGTATGTGGAATTGTCGAACGGTTCTGTTAAGACATTTGTAGAATTAGAAAGTCTATTTATCAAGCGGTTTGCTGGAGCTCAGCACCACATCACTATTGATGATTTGGTAGTTGAGAAACAAAGGACGGATGAGCCTTTAGTAGAGTATATTCTATGTTGGAGGAATCTAAGCATGAAATGTGAACCTCAGCTTCAGGAATAACATGCGATTGAGATATTACTGAAGGGTATTCACGAACCAGTTGCGTTCCTTCTCAAGGGGTTCATATTAAAACTTTGAAGAAATTACTTGGTAAAGCTGGAAGTCTTCAAGAAGAAGCAAAGCAACTTGGTTTCATTGAAAAGTCTGAAAAATAAAGATCTTCGAAGATTTTTGAGAAGAAGTATGGAACTGTTGCAACTATTGATAAGGGTAAGAAACCACTAGAAATAAAGGTTGAACAATCGCAACAAAGCCATCAACCTCTTCAACAATACCGCTCATAGTCATCCCAGCAAAGATCTTTCCAAAAATATAATAGACCAGTTTGGACTATGACAGAACGTTTAAACAAAGTATATCCTTTTAAAGATGAGGTAGTTGGCAAAATATTTTGTAACTTGATTAAGAAACTGGAGTTCAAACTACCTGAACCTAAGAAGCCTGATGAAGTTGATAAGAAGGATAACCCACTATATTGTCCATATCATAGAATGATTGGACATACTCTAGAAAACTGTTTCACTTTTAAGAATTGGCTGGAATACAATCTCAAGAGAGGGAACATAACAATTCTGAAATAGTATATGAAAGAACCTGGAGAAGGTTCAATCAATACAATTTCGGTTGAGCCTACTGTTTCAATTGATCCCTATGCAGTCAATGATGGATGGAACACAGTTTGGATGAAATCTTCAAAGAAAATACTGAATTAGATTCAAAATGCTTCAATACAAGCCGCAATTCAGAATCCAGAACCTACTAAACTAGTATTGTCAATTCCAGTAGAAGAGGATTTGAAGAAGAAGATTGAAGAATTCACTGAAAAGCCAAAGCATGAAATGAAAACTTATTGTCTGAGATTAGTTTCTACGGATTTGGGAGAGAAATCTCTTAAATCCCTAACTTTGTATGATTTCTTCTTTGCTCCTCCAGGGGCACGTAATATTATGGAATTCAATTTTGGGTACGTTTTGGCTGTTTCTGCTGATGATGCGATTGATGATAACCATTCTAACCCTAATAAAAATCTCAATCATCATAACAATTCTCAAATTATATAGAATTTTGATACGTGTAATGATAATATGGGAAAGGATATCAATGATAATGATGTTGATTCAGAAACTGATGTGCCCGTCTTCAAATTTCACGGATCAGCGATTGCAATAGAATTAGAATATTTAGATTTAGAAGAAGCCTTGGAAGAATCAGTTATTCCAGCTCATGCAGAGGTAGTACCTGAGTTAATTCAAGGTTTAGAAGATATAAAGGAAATAAATTTGAGAAGCGAAAAAATATTGCCTTCGAGAATTGGTCCAAAAGATAAGGCAAAACTAGTGGTTGTTCAAGATGATCCAACTCCATTAATTGATGAAGTACCTGTTTAATGAGAGGATGGAGAACTAAGTAATAAAGTGGACTATAATGTACTAGCCCATCTTAGGAAGTTACCTACTAAGTTGAGTATATACAATGCCCCGATCCTATCAAAAAAAATGAGGGAGGCCTTGGTAAAAGCTCTGCTTGATCCAAAAATCTATTTAGCTCAACTGGCTAGTACTTAGATGAGGTTTGTTCATTAAAGGAACATGAAAAAATAACATTTACAAATGATTTTTTGTTGGTTGGTACCGCTGATCATAATCGTTCGTTGTATATTTCTGTCATATATTTCTGTCAACATCTATATTTCTGTCAACATCGGTAATTTCATGCTCTCCAGAGTATTAGTGGATCCAGGAGCATCCATTAATATAATGAATTTACGAACGTTGGCTTATTTGGACATAAATGCAAGATAGTTGACTGGTGATAAGATGAAGTTAAGAGGTTTTAACCTGAAAGGGGAAAGAGCTCTCGGATCAATTACATTACTGATGAAAATTGGAGAATTAGTAACAACTGCAAAATTTCATATCATTGACTCTGAGACTTCATTCAATGCTCTCTTGGGCCAACTCTGGATTCATGAAAATAGTTTGGTTCCTTCGTCACTACATCAATTTGTAAAATATTGTCTGGAAGGACAATAATAATATATAAAAGAAGATTTATAGCCATTTTCAATTCATGAAGTGGGTATTCATGAAGATGCCACTTACTATACTCCTCTGAAAAGGATTGTTCCATCTCCTGATATTACTGCAAGTAAAGTAAAAGATCCAGAAGGTATACAAAGACAAGGTCATTCATTACCAATTCAACGATCTTCTATCACTCCTTTACAACAAGAGGGTGAGAGTTTCTCTAGAACTCATATCCAAGGTTGAGGCCGAGGATGAGGTCGTGGAAGGAACCATATCCAAGGTTGAGGCCGAGGATGAGGTCGTGGAAAGAACCATAGGATTGTTGAACAAAAGAACTCAATTATCAACATTGGTTTGGAAGACAGTTCTGAAGATGAGAAAGTCAAGAAGGATGCAATGACAGTTAACCAGAAGAAACCCCAATTCCAAATCAATCTAGAAGACGAAGAAAAATGTGAGTATAGCTCAATGTATGATCAGATTAATCACTATGTACAAACTGTGGCCCTCACCCCGATTTCTACTCATAAAATTGAGGGTCAGACGATAAAGAAGTACATAGAGCAGGTATGAAAACAAATAATTTTCATTGTAGTTCTTCATCCTCTAGTTCTAGAATCAATGTAGAACTAGAAGATGATATTTCTTTCGAATTAATGGAATTACCCGTTGATTGGTACTCGCCTTGTGTTCAAAATCTTGCTCAGTGTGGTATGGTGCCTAAGCAATGGTTAAGAGATCAATCACAATATTTTGAAAAACTTTGGGATAATAATAATCAAGCATTCAAGTTTAAACAAGGTCTTGGGTTTGACATAGTAGGACCTGTTGATGATACGGAGTTTTGTTTAGTTGTTACTAATGAGCATGATGAAAGTTGTTTAGAAGCTTTCAACAACTATAAAGATTCTACAATTGAAGATGCCCCACCGGAATTCAAAGAAGAGATCAAATCAAAAGTGGATGAGTTACAAGAAATTAACCTGGGTACTGAAAAGCAACTGAGGCCAATTTTCATTAGCTCTCTACTTGATAAAGAAGAATCTATGAACATGATTAAGCTGTTGACAAAATTTAAAGATTGTTTTGCTTGGAGTTATAAAGAAATACCTGGATTAACACCATAAGTTGCAGTACATAAATTGGGCCTAGATCATACTGCAATTCCAGTTAAGCAAGCTCTAGAAGAATGCGTCTTGATATTGAACAACAAGTTATCAATGAGGTTAAGAAACTGATAGATGCTAAATTCATACAGGAAGAACAATACCCTACATGGCTGGCTAGTATAGTACCAGTTAAGAAGAAAATGGACAAATCTAGATTTGCGTGGACTTTAGAGATTTGAATAAAGCATGCTCAAAAGATGAGTTTCCTCTTCCAATTCTAGAATTAATGGTGGATATTGCATCATCCCATGAAATTTTCTCCTTTATGGATAGATCGTCTGGATACAATCAGATAAAAATGGCTCCATAAGATAGAAAATTCATAGTTTTTTGAACGCCAATTGGATTTTATTTCTATATAGTAATGCCTTTCGGATTGATGAATGTTGGTGCAACATACCAACGAGCAATGACAAGAATTTTTGATAACCTCATTCACAATCAAGTGGAATGTTATGTGGATGATTTGGTTATCAAAAGCAAATAGAAAGAAGATAATTTGTATGATTTGAAAATTTTTTTTGAGCGATTATGACAATTTAACCTTAAAGTGAATCCCCTAAAGTGTGCATTCAGTGTGACTTCTTGGAAAATTTTAGGGTTTGTTGTTTGTCACTGCGGGATTGAAATTGACCCGGGTAAATTAAAGCTATCCTGGAAATGCCACCCCCTAAAATTTAAAGCAATTACGATCCTTTCAAGGGAGGCTGGCGTATCTAAGACGCTTTATCTCTAACTTGTCAGGTAGGTGCCAACCTTTTTCTGCATTGAGTAAGAAAGGCACAAAGTTTACCTAGGACAATAAATGTTAATGTGCTTTCGAAAGTATTAAACAATACCTGACGACACCTTCTATTTTGGCAGCCCCCATTTTGGGTAGACCTTTATTACTTTATACCACGGCTTGGATGACTCCCTCGGAGCCCTGCTAGCCCAAGTCAATGATGAGGGTATAGAAAACACTCTTTATTATTTAAGCCGTCATTTAATACCAGCGGAAGTAAAGTATCCTCCGATTGAGAAACATTGTTTGGCTTTAATCTTCTACATGCTTTCTCACATATTTAATGACCTGATCGACGCTTTCCGGCAGGTTAGTGAGGTGTGCCATGGCATTATTGTCTCACAAAGTTAACCTTATTTCAAAGTTTAATCCATTGAAATATTTAATGACCTGATCGACGCTTTCCGACAGGTTAGTGAGGTGTGCCATGGCATTATTGCAATTTGATATAACTTTCGTTCTGCTCCAAGCTGTAAAAAGGCAAATTTTGGCAGATTTCCTCGTAGCGCACCTGTTACCCACTGATTTTCCTCTCAATGATGACTTACCGGATGAGCAAATATTGAATTTGGAAAATTCCAAGGCTCGATGTTGGGAATTATATTTTGATGGAACTTCCTCAGAACAAAGGGATAAAGAATTGCAAACAATAATACCTGGTAAAGCAGGAATCAGGTTGATCTTCATTACATCAGAGCAAATAATGTTAAAGTATTCTTACCATTTAACAGAGCCATGCACAAATAATGAGGCAAAATATGAAGCACTAATAACAGGGTTACAATTGGCAATATTGATGGGTATAACCGACATTAATATCAATGGAGATTTGCAGTTAATTATTCAACATGTTGATGGACAGTATAGAATTTTGAAAATCAAATTGAAACAATATCACAGTTATACATTGAAGTTATCGAAATAGATTCCAAATGTGATGATGTACAGAATCCCAAGGAGAAAGAATACTCTTGCAGATGCTTTAGCTAGCTAGCCAAGGAATTTGCATGTCCACAGAAAAAAAGTTTCATCGAGATAACATCGAGATAACTGTTCAAGGGCTTCAAGTTCTATCTCAAATTGATATCGATACTTTGGATAAATTGGGTAAAAATGAAAAAGTAATGAAAACTATAGAAAATGTAGAAGATTGGAGTAAACCTTTTATAGAATATTTGCAAACAGGAAAGTTACTGGATGATAAGTCAGTGACGCATCATATAAAGAAAAGAGCCTTTTCATATGCTTTAATAGATAATGTTCTTTACCGAAGATCTTTTGACCAAATGTGGTTGCGATGCGTGAATGATTCAGAAGCTCAAGAAATTGTTAAAGAGGTACATTCAGGACTTTGTGGTGCTCATCAGTCAGGTCCTACAATTAAAATGACAATCAAAAGGTTGGGATATTATTGGCCTGCGATGATGACCGACTGTATGAAGGTTGCTAAAAGTTGTCATCAATGCCAAGTACACGGAGTGGTCTTACATCAACCTCCAAACATGCTGCACCCAACAATCGCGTCATGGTCGTTCGAGTGTTGGGGTACAGATATAGTAGGTCCTATAGACCCTCCATCTTTGAAGGGGCATCTATTCGTACTCGCTGTAACGGATTATTCTTCAAAATGGGCAGAGGCAATACCTCTTTGGAAGTGAGCACATCATGTTCTGCAGTTCTTCAAAAATCAAGTTGTTTATCATTTTGGAGTACCATGTAGAATCATATCAGATAATGGGTCTGCATTCAAAAATACAAAAATCAATAACTTCGTCAGAAGACACAAGATAGATTGACGTTATTCTATAATTTATTACCCAAAGTCTAACGGATTGGCTGAGGCTTTTAATAAGACTCTCGTCCAAATTCTAAAGAAAACGTTGGATGAAAATAACAGAAATTGGTACGAGCAGTTATTAGAAGCCTTATGGGCCTATAGGACTATGTTCATAACTCCAACTCAGTATACACCTTATGAAATTGTGTACGGGTTCGAGGCTATGCTACCTTCAGAAGTTCAACTTCCATCTCTCAGAGTTGTCATCGCCAATAAAATTACCACGAAAGAGAATTCCAGATTACGACAAGAAGAATTAGAAAGTTTGGAAGGAAACCGACTGATAGCGCAACAAAATCTAGAATTATATCAAGCTAGACTGATTCAAGCACATGATAAACTGGTCCACCCCAGGAATTTCAAAGTCAATGACTTGGTTCTTGTCCTTAGAAAAACTATTCTTGCACATCACAAAATAGGAGGTAAATTTGAACCAACCTTGGAAGAACCATTCTTTGTTGAGAAGGTTTACTCTGGAGGCTCTTATCAATTAATAAATTGTCAAGGATAACGACTATGCTTCCTGTCAATGGACGATATCTGAAAAAGTACTATGCGTCATGATGTTTCGAAAGAGAAAACTTTATAAATATAGTCTTGTTCTTAGAAGCACTTATGTTCTAGTTGTAATTGGGTACGAATAAAATTGTAACAAAATATACTTGAATATAAGAAAATAATTTTAAAATAAATTATATCTGTATAATTCTATGTATATGGCATGACACTCTTTTCTCTTCCACACAGCCCAAATCTTTAAAGTAAGCCTAATATATATATATATATGTGTGTGTGTGTGTGTGTGTGTGTGTGTGTGTGTGTGTGTGTGTGTGTGTGTGTGTGTGTGTGTGTGTGTACGTAAATGTAAATTAAATATGTACATAAGAAATATATTTTTTGTAAAATATATGTACATAAATACATATGTAAATAATTAAAGAATTAATATTATTCTTGCCAGAGCCCGGTCTGACATACTGATTGTTTTCCTGTTTTGGTGCAGGAAAATGTAAGGAGGAAGGATGATTTTTACTTTCAAGAATGGCATGTGTTTTGCCCTTAACAAAGAGAAGTTTGAAGGAGGAGTGATTGAATTTGATCTCAACTTTGACCAGATTGAGCTGGATTACGAAAGTTTGGCCTTAACCGTGGTTAATAAAGAAGAATTTTGTGAGCAAAAGCTTGTGCTAAAATTGAGGAGTAAGAATCAATTGACCGCTGCGAAGAAAAGGAAGTTTAAAAAGGTTGATGAAGCAGAATTGAGTAATGCTGTGATTAGTTGGATGAAGTCAATGGTAATGACTTCAAAGGGTGAGCTTGTTGGTGCTACCCCTACCGCATGCAGAAGAGAAATCGAAACCGCCTCATCCATAAGATGCCGGAGCAATTAAAAGAACAAAGGGAAAATGAAGATGTTATTACACAAATGATAATTAATTTAAAAGAGAAAACTTCTGATCAGCCAGTTGAAGTACTACCTCAACCCATGAAGGCTGAAGAAAAGACAATTTCTAAGAAAGAAAGGACTGTAGAAAGTTCTATGGAAGTGGAGCCTTACATTCCTCAATTTGTAAATAGAACACTTCCTTTACAAATTATTCCGGAACATAAGTTGGAAAAATATGAGAAAGTAAACAGAACTTTGAGCATTTTCAGAGGCTTCATGGAAAGTGTGTTAATATACTTGAAGGATTAGAATTGCACACCAATGTATTCACTAGCAGCTAACAGGATAATATTGTGAAGCGTGACTTTTTGGAAAGAGAAATGGGCCAAGCTGGTTTGTTAAGAAGAAGAACATGTTCCAAGCCCAGGAAGTGGAAATGTGGTAAACGAAGGGTTACAATACAATATGGTTGCTGTTATAATTTTGCACATGACAAGGAAGGAAATCTGCCTGGAATAGTTTGCCATGACGAAGTTGATCCTTTACCGTCATTCATAAAGAGGATGATTAAACGATTGGTGACTTGGTGTATCTTACTAGCAGATTGTATTCCCAATAGCTGCATAGTTAATATCTACGAGGCTGGTGACTGTAGTCCTCCACACGTTGATTATCATGATTTTACGAGACCATTCTGCACGGTCTCATTCATCAACAAATGCAACATTATGTTTGGGATAGAAATCCAGATTGTCGGCGATGGAGAATTTTGAGGTTCTGTAGAGATCCCTTTACCTGTGGTATCAGTTTTGGTTCTGAAAGGTAACAATGTTGATGTAGCTAAACACTGCATCCCTGGAGCACTATATACGTGAGTTTCTATACTATAACTCTCAGGAGAAACTCTCAGGAGAATGAATGAAGACAAGGTGTCATTCCGTTTTAGGCCTGATCCTGAGATAGAGAATTTACAGCCTTATGAGCTATAAGTTGTTTAAAGACAACACACCTCAGTAGATATTTAGGAAAAGCTGCTTTTATTTTTCCGATAATATGTTAGAAGGTGAGGGTAGTCTTTATATAGCTTACCATTTTGACATGGATACTGAAAGTAGATCGCCAGTTGGGTGATATGCAGATTTGATTTAGTGATATGTGTCTAGTATTGACATATGGAAGAATATTCAGATATATGGATCATTCATATGGTTCTGAAAGATATTTTGATTATGTCTTCTTAAATGGAATCAAATAGTATTACATTTGGTATCATATTACATTCCTGGCATGACAATTTAATGAAAATGTGTTGAAATTTCTTTTCACAATTGTGAGTGCAAATTTGGGCAATTAATTGAGAAGACAAATAAATTTTGGTTTCTCTCAATTCTGAGAAAGGCTAAAAACAATTTTGAGAAAGGCTAAAAAGATTCTGAGAAAGGCTAAAAAGCAAGAACGATGTGTAAAATAACATATGTAATGAATTAAACAACAAAACATTTTAAAAAAAAATCATGAAAATTCCAAAGAAATAAATCTTTTTGTTTTCTCACCACAAGTTTATTGTTCTTATACTTATGTAAATTTTGTATTTTCTTTTACAACATTGTAAACCTTACAAATTTCACATTTCCACAAGTCTTCGGATCCTGGGCATTTCATACTTCATTTTCACTTCATTCTCATACGATTACACATGATTCTTCACATCTTTATAAATTAATGCGGTTATCACATTCTTGTACAATCTGACACAATATCTCACATTTTGAAACAAATTCCTATACTCACGATATTTCAGGATTGATACAGGGACGTCGATTCCTTCCACCTATTTTACACATTCACGATATTTCTGAGTCGGTGTATGGATTTCAATTCTCATTCTGGGACTGGTACTCACATTCCAATTCCCATCTTGGAGTTAGTACTCACATTCTGAGTCTTTCCTTGAAATTTGGTGTAATATCCTTAATGGTTGACATTCTTTGACTAGATCTATTTCGGACATAATATCCCTGGTGGTAGACCGAATCGATGTAGTCTTTCCTTGAAATTTGGCTTAATATTCTTAATGGTTGCCATTCTTTGACTAGATCTAGTTCGGACATAATATCCCTGGCAGTACCCTGAACCAGTATAGTCTTTCCTTGAAATTTGGCGTGATATCCCTAATGGTTGCCATTCTTTGACTAGATCTAGTTCGAACATAATATCTTGGGTGGTAGCCCGAATTGGTATAGTCTTTCCTTGAAATTTTGCGTGATATCCTTAATGGTTGTCATTCTTTGACTAGATCTAGTTCGGACATAATATCCCTGGCGGTAGCCCGAACCTGCATAGTCTATTGGTATAGTCTTTCCTTGAAATTTTGCGTGATATCCTTAATGGTTGTCATTCTTTGACTAGATCTAGTTCGAACATAATATCCTTGGTGGTAGCCCGAACCGATATAGTCTTTCCTTGAAATTTGGTGTGATATCCTTAATGGTTTCCATTCTTTGACTAGATCTAGTTCGGACATAATATCTCTGACGGTTGCCCGAACTGGTATATTCTTTCCTTGAAATTTGGTGTAATATCCTTAATGGTTGCCATTCTTTGACTAGATCTACTACGGACATAATATCCCTGGAGGTAGCCCGAACCGGTATAGACTTTCCTTGAAATTTAGTGCTACTTCGGAAATAATGTCCTTGGCAGTAGCCCGAACCATTATATTCTTTCCTTGAAATTTGGTGTAATATCCTTAATGGTTGTCATTTTTTGACTAGATCTAGTTCGAACATAATATCCCTGGTGGTAGTCTTTCCTTGGAGTTTAGCATAATCTCCTTAATGGTTACCATTCCTCAACTAGTCTCAGTTTGGATATAACTTCCCCAGCGGTATTCCAAGTTAGCCTGGTCTCTACCTATTTCACTTAGGTTAGAAAAGAATTCCACTTCGACTCTATAATAAATCCTAAGACAATAGACGACATTTATTCGACTAGTTTCAGCTGGGATATGAGTTCCCTAGTGGCATTACAAGTTGATATAATCTTCTTGCTTCACTTATTTTGTTACATCATTTGGGATAAGGTTTAATCTTAATTCTTCCTCCACACATTCTTTGATATTATTGTCAAATGTGGAATCTTTCCCTTGCACATATTTTAAAAATCATTTGAAAATTCAAATCCCACAGCAGTTTGAAAATTCATATACCCATCCCCAAAGAAATCTTACTTCACTTCAATCCTATCTTTGGTGTGTCCCAAGTATGGTTACTTGGACATTCTTTCAAAATGTTGTTGATCGTTTCAGTCAACGCCAATATGCGTGACATGCTGATGCAGCACACCACACCTATTGGGAGTCCATTTGTTGACCTCAAATTTGAGGTCTTTCTTTCTTTCCCTCTTCCCAGAACCTAATATATAGCCTTAGGGTTTTCTATTTAACTCTCTTAGAGGACTAGACCGGAATCTGAAATATTTAGAAATTCAAGCCATTTCTTCGCTCCTTGAAGTTTCATATGGACAGTTTCTGATTCTTGACATCTAGTTAAGTCGATTAAATCCAACATATTGAAACTATTGTTGAGTTCCCATAGGAATTTGAAAGACATTGGTGGACACGATGATGCGTGCAACGTTTGACTTGCCATCGCGAGCGATGTGTTTGACTATGGTTGTCATTTAGGCAAGGACTGGTCAACATTTTTTATTTTTATTCGTTGAATAGCTCTGATCAGACCAAAATAATTTTGTTTGAAGCACCACGTGCGAATTGAACTTAATTTGGCGCGATTGTTGATGAATTTGTCCAGATGATTCTGGATGACGAAATGGACTGCGCCGTCACGTCCGAAACATCGATTTTAGATTGGAAGGGCACCCATTTTGTTGGGTTGTTGCGCACAAGTGAGTCGTACAAAATTCAATATTTTCTTTTAATAAAAAAAATAAATAATAAAAATTTTTTTTAGTAAAAGGGGTTTTAAAACCCCTTTTTTTATTTTCATTTCTCTCAAAGCTACCCCTCTCCTCTTAGGACTGAATCATGCCCTAGCCAAATCCCTTCTTCCCTTATTTTCTTGACTGATTCTCAAGGTTTTCTTGTCGGTCTTCTGGTAATCTTCCTCCTTCCCGACCCTCGTCACTAGTTGCCTTGTCGGTTGCTTCGCCGTAATAGGTTTTTAACGGCTTTTCCCACTCGAATGGATTTGGTAACCCCCTATTTAAATCTTGATGAATCTCTTACCCTTCAAGGGTGTTTCTCATCACCTCCCTTTTTTCTCACTGTCGGTGAGCTCCTGTCCTCTCGATGGCTATAAATACCCCTTTGGGGGAAGCATTGATGGCTGATTTTTTTTTCTGGAGATTTCAAGGAGACATAGTTTGAGAGCTCATTCTCTGTTGGGAGTTTCTGTTTCAGAGTTTTTCTTACTCTTCTCATTCTTGAGTTAGCAAGGAGTTAAGGTCAGGTTTTATTTACTTCTAGAATGTTGTTTAATTTTTAGATTAGATGTCCATGCAATAACTTCTTTTGGATTATGAGATTGGTAGATCAAATGGAAATGATGTTTTAGTTTGATCGTCTCTTTGATGAAGAAATAAAGTTTCCTCATGAATATCTATATTACGGCTGCCTTTACTTATTCATACTGGAGATAAGGCAGTAGATTCTTAGAAGTTTGCTGGAAAGATATATTGAAAATCTTAGGAAATATTTGAGTTCTTTTGATTACTGTTTTCTCGCATGCATTGCTTTAACATGGAGACCCTTGGATTTATTTGATTTATGAGAGATTCTGTTTTTGAGTTGGTTGGGCATTCAGTTTTGTTTGATCTTGGAGGTTTTGTTTTGAGCCTCTCAACTCTTCTATGTTTTGAAATAAAGATTTGTGGATTTATTTAGTCTTGGGAGTTTGGATTTATGTTTCCCGCAGCTCCCTTTATTTGAACTTCAATATTGGAAATATTTTAGTGGTTTGGATGGCCATTTGGTGGCTCAGTTTTGGCTTGGTGGTGGTCTATTCTTTTGTTCATTTGTTGGGTTTGACTTAACCCTTATGTGGGGCTCAATTTATGTTTCTTGTAATTCCCTTTATTTGAACTTCAATATTGGAAATATTTTAGTGATTTGGATGGCCATTTAGTGGCTCAGTTTTGGCTTGGTGGTGGTCTATTCTTTTGGTCATCTGCTGGGTTCAAAGTTGTCCTTATGCTGGACTCTTTTTAATCCGAAATTCCTATTAGTCATTCATGTTTACCTTTCTCCTCTTTCTTCAATAATTTGTTATTGGTGGAATATTTTGTTCAACAGGATTTTCTTCTCCATCGATTATACAGAGTTCCTTTCTCTTAATGCTTGTTTTGAAATTTATGGATCATGAAGGGCTTTTCTTGGCTATTAGTTAATGGATTTGTAGGGAATACTCATTTTCTTTTAGGGAGCCAATGCTTTATCTCAACTATTACAATTCTTGTGCACAAAGCATGGTTTCATTCTTCAAGATGGAGAAGTTGATCTCTGTAAGGGTATAAAACTATTTTGACATCAAAATATTTGTTAGGCTTGAGGTTCAGGCACGATTGTTATTCCATTTCTTTTCTTGTCAGCTTTCCTAGAATATTGATGTTATGGATGGTAAAAAAAGAGAGAGCTCAATTCAGATTAGAGCTAATGAAGTTTTGAATCCACTACAAAAGTCTTCAGGCTATTTTGTTTTGGAAAGAAAGTTATAACGAGCTCTGTTACTTTATTGTAATGTTGGTTTTGTTTTGCCTTGGGGATGAGAAGTTGCATTTACCTTTGGAATAACTGCATCAGCGAGCCTTTTAACTGCAACCTAGGTGTGGATGATAGCGAGTATATAGTGTTATGTTTCAATATCGTTGGGCTATCACATTTAGTTGAACCAACTTTGATTCGAATAAATTTGGTTTAAAAAAAAAAGAAAAAGGGGAAGGGTTTCACAGTTAAACTTGCATTCATTTGTTTAATTCATTTTTTTTACTGTTGGGTTTATTATTTGTTTGCTGAAAATAATTTTTAGGGTTCCCCTTATATCCAACATATATTCTTTTTCTCATAATTTCATGTATAATTCACTTTAAGATAGTTAAGCATTTAATTACACACCTACTTGAAGTGATTATTAACTATTTTGATGGTGGCTAATTTGTTAATTCTCTATAGCTTGTCTTCCTTTTCATTTTTTTGTTATAAGCATTCACAATTCATCATGTAAAGAACCCTGTTACTTTAATAGATACAGTTGGATATATTATACAGTTATGCAAATAATGGATATGTTGCTTTTCTTTATTTAATCCTAGAAGTATACATACATGGCACACAAAATTTTTTTTTTTAGGTATTGGTATATTTAACATAATACTTTCAATCTTAACACACATGTTACTTCATTCATGCATGAAAACGTGGGATTTTGGAATTTGGGACTTGCTTTATTTTGGCTTATTGTAGCTAAACTTTAAGATTTCAAAACTTTGGAGGTGTTTTGCCTTGGTCTGTTGAAACTGAAACAGGGAATTTGGGATGCTTTCTTTGCTTGCTTATTGAAACCAAAATTTGGAAGTTTACAATTTTCTTTATCTTAACCCATTGAAGCAAAACTTTGAAAATTTAAAATTTGTCTTTACCTTTGTCTGTTGAAACCAAAATAAGGAACATAAGCATACTTTCTTTGAAAATTTTTATATAGAGCATACAATTATTATGATTTTTTTTTTACATATGTATGCTTGAAGAACCTGAAATGAAAATTTAATATTATGGAAGTATTTGGCAAACTGTCTCTTTCGGTCTTGTAATATGAAAACATCTAAAATTGTTTAATACATATATGGATTTTTAAAGTGGGATATAAGTTTGAGGTGCAGGGTAACAGGCAATGATGCAAAGAACCATTGATCAGCTCTTCTATAGTTGAAAATATAAAATCAATACTCAATTAGTGTGATGCCCTTTCACCCCTAAGTTGTCAATAGCTCTAACTCTTTTCAAAAGGCTTGAGAATTGGTAGTTGTAAAAGAATAGATACTACACTTGTAAAAGAACAAATACTCATTTCATATACTACACAACAAATAATACGACATAGGATAGACACTATACATTACGCTCTTCACGACAGATATTACAATTGTAACACTTCACATATTACACTCCACATGAGATATACCACAAGAATATATATTATATTTCTTTTAAGAGTCTAGATATTACACATCATACCCCGATAAGTTCAGACACTACTCATCACTTATCCTAATATCACATATAGGTACACCACACCCTGATAAGTCCAGATACTATTTGCATTCACACATCTTTTAAACATTAGGGTCTAGGGCTACCTGATTATAGGGCTGATTTGTTGGTGACCTCTAATTGATATTGATAGGTTGACTTCGATGTATCAGTTGCCTGTGAGATCGAGATAAAAGAGAAAAGGAGGTCTAGTCTGAGCCTAACCCAAATTAAAAGCTAATATCCCACTTTAAATTGTTATATGCTTATCACTTAGCCTTTCTTTTATAATCTGCAAATGTTTATCTACCCCCTTTATATCATGCAGTTGTAATATGTTTTGTAGCATCGCCAAAATTAATCAGATACATTTAGTTGTTTCAACTTTATTTCTTTACTGCATATTTATTTCTTTATTGCATAGTCTTTCTTTTCTTTATGTTGCTTTATTTTCATACTTTTCCTGTTACAGTACTTTACTACACAATTGTTCTTTCCGTGTGCTACATCATACTATAGACATTCATCTATATTTATACTTTCAAATATTGTTTTCCTAGCATTTCCTAGTGTTTTCCTAGCATGTTTGTATAACACCCTAGGATAGGTCATTCGATGCATAGTTTTCTCTTTTCTTTATCCTTCTCTCAAGGCATGACGATGATATTGTGAATTGATGATTCATCTCTGGGCAGCGATCGAGACTACAATAGATGGTGAAAGAGGAGCTTCAACCTAACTTCCATAGATTTAAATAATATACCTATAGGGCGTCAAGTTCGTTTGTTTGACACGATGTAAATCCTCACATTATCTTTTAGGACTTACTACAATTTTTATATCGTACGATATAAGTCTTAAAGTTTTTAGGATTCCGAGGTAGTCATGTAAGACGATATAATTCCTCACATTTTCTCGGGTCATTTACATATGAAATGTAGATATAAGCCCCAAATATCTAAATAATTTACAGGACTGAAATATCACATAATTTTCTTTTCAAAGATGTAAAGTCAAACCATAGGTTAGTTTGGGATGTCACTGAAGCTTCTTCAGTATCTTTGACATCTCCTACTTTTTGCTTTTTTGGATTCTGGAAATAATTGTTCCTATTCAAACCCATCCCACTTGATTTTCCTATAAACAATCATGGAAACCTAAACAATGAATTCTTGAAGACAAAACCCTGATCTTAATCGAGAGTTTTCTTAGGTGACTTTAGTTGTCTAAGATGTAATTAACTATAGGGGCTTGCCTCTATAGGGAATTAAGAACCCAGATTAATCTAAACCTTATATAATCTGTGTATTAGATAAGGGAACTTGTCAGCTATAAATTTTACAAACCAAAATAGAGTCATAAACTCTTAAGTTTAGATAGTTAAGCCTACCAATAAGTGATACGTTCATCCTTTGAGATGATATATCATTTATGATATCGTGTTGAGCTATTTAAAATTTTAGATATATGAGGTCTATCCGGTCTCATCATTTTTCAAAAATAAAAGATATCATTTTCACAAAAGTACAATTACATTATATATAATACTAAATTTAAATTTTAAAATCTTATTTTGAAAAAAATATAGCCAACAGTGTGCAAAGGAACTGTGGCACCCAAGCACCCAGAACTGGCGCTTAAGCGCCAGTAAAACCAAGAAAGTTGTGCCTAAGCACCAAGTACCTCGCGTTGAAGCGTAAAAAGTAGTTACTTGATGATTCAATGAATTTGAACAAATTTTTAAAGAGGCTTTTGAAACAATTCTTGGTGAAAATGTGGGAAATAGTTAATGGACAAAAAATACATTCAATTAGCTTTTGAAAGAAGGAAACTCTTGGAAGATTCATTGAATGTGTACACATTTTGAAAAGACACCAAGGCACCTTTTAAAAAATTATAAAATAAGATTTGAATTGGATTGAAGAGGGCTCTCTCTGACACCTCCCCCTAGCCACTCCAGAGCCGCCGCCCCCCTCTAGACACCACGCCTCTCTCTCTTAGATTAATTAGGATACTTTTTGAAAGATGAAGAAGAGAGGAGTTGTAGTGTTTGAGTAGACAGTATTGTAAGAGAAAGGAAGAGAAGAGACTCAAAGGAACTTCAAAAGTTTTGTGGAGAGGATTTGAGATAAGTTTTTATCTTTATGACTACATTTCATTTTAATTTAGACTTCTTGTTTGTTTGCATGATTTCTACTTTCAAACTTAAGTTTGGATGTGTTTTCTCTATGAATTATGAGTAGTTTTCTTTATTTTTTTCTTTAAAATGATAAGTGATTGAGTATTAGATGGAAGTTGTGTGAAGTATTAGTCTTTAATGTTGGAATAAGTTGTGATGATTTTAAACCTTGTACTTCATTTACTTCTTTTTACTTCTTGATTTGGCCCTTCTTGATTTGGCCAAGTAAGATGTTAATATTTATTGTGAGAACATGTAAGATCCGAGATGTTGTTATCTTAGTCAACTAATGGTAAGAATCACATGAGATTTTATAGATGAGAATGTAATTCATATGATTGATTGTAAATAAATAAAGAAATAAACTTTGTTGGGTATAGAATTAGAGGACTTTAGAGTGACAGGCTAAAGTCCCCAATTTAGTTTATAGTTTTAGGTTTTGATATGAGATGTTAGCACCTAGGTAGAGGGAGAAGAGGGAACTCTAGAGTGAGAGCCAATACCTTCCCTACCTAGCCCATCTTCAAGACTATTCAAACTTTAAACTAGCCAATGTTCTTTATAACATTGGGTAAAGAATACTTTTGCTCCTATTTGGCACAATACAATTTGGTTACTTCCACAAAAGAATTCCTATACTTGCTACAAATTCATGATAAAGAAAAATATATTTTATTTTTATTGCTTTCATCTTATAAGTATTTAGTTAAATTTAGTTATTTGTTTACTTCACTTTCAATTATAAAAAAAATTTAACAAAAAGAATCAAACTTTCATTCTTATAGTTTGAGTAAGAATATTTTGCAAAGTAGAATTTGTTATCTAATTTTTTTTTATTTAGTTGCATATTATTTTTCTTTGTGTGGGTTCGATATTCGAGGCTTAATCAAAAAGTCCTATATTACTTGATAATGTTACATATAGTTACGTAGTATCCCATATTTAAATATAATAATTAAATTCTAATTTGCTTTGAAGTCAAGTTTTTGGTAGGTGTTATAAAGTAAGAAATATAACTAAGGAAAAATTAAGATTATAACTACATACATCAAACTTTCACATAAAATCAGGATCAAGTTTTTGCCGCTATTGCCAGGGAGAATAAAATTTTTTGAAGAAATTTTTAGAAAGAAAATTTCTCTTTTTAGAAAGTCTTATTTAAACTTTTAGATTTATTATAGGAATATTGTAATTTTCTTTTTATATAAGTTCTTATTTGTGTGATTTTATTTTATGTTGTTTTGTAATAATGAATATGTGTAGTTCAGGTTTTAAAGGACTAATGTCCTAGGATTATGAATTAGAAAGAACTGTTAGAAAAATCTAAAAAATCAAAAATAAAGAAAAAACAAAAAATTTCAAGAAATGGCAAACCGAAATAATCAAAATACTAAAATTAATAAAAAATTTAAATCTTTAAGAGATTATGCTAACCCTATAGCAGATACTTCATTTTAGTATTTAAAAATCTACTGTGGCAATTAATTCATTTGAACTTAAACCTGTTATTATCCAAATGGTATCAAATAATCAGTTTAGGGGAGCACCAACTGAAAATTCAAATTTATATCTTGTTAATTTTCTAGAATTATGTGCTACATTTAAATATGACGGTGAATAAGATGATGTTATAAGACTAAGAATTTATCATTTCTCACTGAGGGATACAACTAAGATATGGTTACATTCATTACCACGATATTCATTATCACGTGGATCTATCAGAACTTGGAGTGATTTAGCGCATAAATTCCTTGCTAAATATTTTCCACCATCTAAAACTGTAAAGTTTAGAAATGATATTACATCTTTTTGTCAGTTTGAAGGGAAATATATTTATGAAGCATGGGAATGATTTAAAGAACTACTGAGAAAGTGTCCACACCATGCTATATCAGATTGGTTAATAATTCAAACTTTTTGTAATGGATTAGTTGGATCTCTTAAATTTATTATCGATGCCGCTGCTGGTGGTTCATTGATGCCAAAACCATTTCATGTTGCTTATGTTTTAAATGAAGAGATGACTGCTAATATTTTTCAATGGCCTTTTGAGAAGTTGAATCTTAAGAAAGTAGCAAATATTCATGAATCTAAAGCTTTTGCAATATTAGCAAATCAAGTTGCTAAAATTTCAAGGAAGTTGGACCAATTTGGGATGAAATTTTCTCAACCAATTTCAATGATTGAAGAGAATTCATTAGGCCAAATGGTAGATTTTCAAGCATCATTAGAAACTTTGAATGTCATAAATAATAAGCAAAACCCATATTCAAACTATTATAACCGAGGTTGGAAGAACCATCCTAACTTTAACTGGAATAATACTTTGGGTGGTAATAATTAGAAATGGAGGAACAACCAATTAAACCCATTGGGAAATAGAAAAACCAAGATAATAATAATTTTAGACCTACTTATCTTCCAGGTTTTAATAGTAATCCACAATTTAAGAAGAAAAATTTGTCTAGAGAAGAAGTAGTGTTACAAATGGGAAATCAGTTACAAATTCAAGGAGCTATAATTAGAAATATTGAGAATTAATTAGGACAAATAAAAAATTCATTAAGTAGTAGATCTCACGGAACACTTCCTAGTAGAAGTAAAACCAAAAGGCTAGAATAAAGGCAAGTGAAAGCCGTTCAACTTAGAAGTGGAAGAGATTTGGAAGGAAGAGCTTAAAAATAGATTAAAGTTGAGAGACAAGAAATTGAAAAGCCAAAAGTGGATGCTCCGAAAGGTTTAGAGAGATATATCTCTCCACTTAAAATTGACTTGAAAAAACCACCACCTCTATTTCCTCAGAGACTTCATCAACAAAAATTGAATAAACAAATTTCAAAATTTCTAGAAATCTTTAAGAAGCTTACGATTAATATTCTATTTGTTGAAGCCTTAGAACAATAGCCAAGCTATGTGAAGTTTATGAAGGATATTCTTAACAGGAAAAGGAAGTTTGAATATAACAAGACTATTGCACTCAGTGAAGAGTGTAGTGCTATAATTTAGAAAATGTTTCCTAAAAAGCTTAAAGATCCTAGTAGCTTCACAATTCCATGTGCAATAGGAGACAGATTTTATGGGAAAGCTTTATGTGATTTAGGTGCAAACATTAACCATATGACATTATCAATATTTAAAAGATTGAGATTAGGAGAAATATCCCCCACTAGTGTAACTCTGTAGTTAGCAGATCGTTTAATAACATATCCTAAGGGAGTTATAAAAGATGTTTTAGTAAAAGTGGATCAATTTATCTTTCTTGTTATTTTCATTGTGCTACATAGAGGAAGATAAGGAGATACCTATTATTTTGGGGAGATCTTTCCTAACTATAGAAAGCGTAATGATAGAAGTTGTTTATAAAGAAATTTTAAAGTGGTTAGATGCTGGAATTATCTACCCTATTTTAGATAGTGCATGGGTTAGTTCAATTCACCGTGTTCCTAAAAAAGGAGTGACTGTGACTGTGGAAGAACATAATGAGTTAATACCAATAAGAAAAGTCACAAGGTGGTGAATATGCATTGATTATAGAAAATTAAATCTTGTTACTAGAAAAGATCATTTTCCACTACCTTTTCTAGATCAAATGTTGGAAAGACTAGTTGGGCATAAATACTTATGTTTTATTGATGGGTATACTGGTTATCATCAAATACAAATAGCTCCTCGGGATTAAGAGAAACAACTTTTATCAGTCTTTATGGTACATTTGCTTTTAGAAGAATGTCCTTTGATTTATGTAATGCCCCTGCTACATTTTAAAAATATATGATGACTATTTTTTGTGATTTAATTGAAAAAAGAATTGAAGTTCTTATGGATGATTTCTTAGTGTTTGGAACTTCATTTGAATCATGTTTAGAACATTTATCAAGAGTTCTTAAGTGCTATGAAGAAACAAAATTTAGTCCTTAATTGGGAAAAATGTCAATTTATGCTAGCAAAAGGAATTGTTTTAGGGCATCATATATCAAAAAATGCTATGGAAGTAGACCTTACAAAAATTCAAGTGATCGCTAATTTACCTTACTCAACAAATGTGAGGGAAATTAGGAGTTTTTTAGAACATGCTGGATTCTACAGACGATATATTAAAGAATTTTCAAAAATTGCTAAGCCTCTATGTCATTTGCTTGAAAAAGATGTAATTTTTTAATTTTGATAAGGAGTGCCTAAAAGCATTTAGCTATTAAAAGAAAAATTAATCACTACACCAATTATTATTTCACTAGATTAAGAAAAATCTTTTGAGTTAATGTGTGATGCAAATGGTTATGCTATTGGAGCTATTTTATGATAAAAACATGATAAGATTTTTAAAGTAATTTACAATGCTAGTAGAACTCTTAATGAAGATAAAATTATTTATACCACAATTAAGAAAAAAATATTATCAATAGTATATATTTTTGATAAATTTAGGTCATACTTAGTTGGAACCAAATGTATTGTACATACATATCATTATTTTATTGCATATTTAATGAAAAAGAAGGATGCAAAACTAAGACTGATTCGATGGATTCTTCTTTTGCAAGAATTTGAAATTGAGATAGTAGATAGGAAGGGAGCTGAGATACAAACTTCCAATCATCTGTCCAGGCTTGAATTAGAAAAATCACTGTTTTGAAAAAAAAATTAATGAATATTATCCAGATGAAGAATTGTCTAGTATTAATGAGTGGCGTGTTTCATCGTATACCAACTTATCTAGACTACTACTATTGTTTGTGTTTTATTCTGTTAGGCAACACAGCGATGTATTTATGTTATTGTGTGTAGTTATGTTTTATTTTTGTGGTATTGACTGTGCTAATTGTGTTGTTTAGTGTATTTTGTTAGTTTGTGTTGAACTTAATCCTGGATTTTAGGAAGGTTTAGAATATTACTAGCATTCACTTAAGAACTACATGTTTAAAATTTTCAATTTACTTTGAGTTATTTTCTTTATGTTGTAGTTGTGAATTTTTGTTAGTGTGTTTGTTTGCTTTTCTGTTATTCTCCACTGCCTACAAGTCTATTGAATCTTTATATTTTAAAGTTAAATCAAAATTTGATTGAATAATTTTTATTCTTGTTTTAAATTTTGGTACTTGTATTTTTAGGATATGAAAATGTTTTGCCACTTGCTCCTATAAGCATGTTTTTTTTAGTTTTCATTCCTGGCTATATATAAATATGATGCTAAAATGCTTTTTCTTTAAAGCCTCCTCAACTTCTTATTAAAAATTTAAGTTTGGGGGGATAAAAAATTTTCTAAAACTTGAATTTTATTTTGAATTTTATTTGTTCTCAAATGTTATTTGTTCTCAAATGTGCTACAAATAAATTTGATTTTGACTTGAAAAAAAATTGATTATGTATATGAAGTTATATTAGGGAAGTAAAAATTTGAATATAGAAATGAGTAAGAAAATTTTGTTAAAATCTATAGTAATTAAGAAAAACTTAAAGTTAAAATTTTTTTAGTGTAAAAACGATAAATATTGTGTCACTATGTTCAGTAGGAGAAATTGTATTTTTGAATAATATAGAAGGGTTAGACTTTTAGTTTCAATAATTAAATTTCTTTTACTAAAAATAATTTTGAAAACTATTATTATATTTTTAATTAAAGGATATATATCAAAATTTTTCTTTAGGAAAGGAAGAGTGGAATTCAAAATCACTAAAGGCTTATCCATAAATAGTAATCCTCACCTGAAAAGAGAAAAATAAAGAAAAAAAATAAAGAAAAATAAAAAGAAAAAGGAAAAGGAAAGAAAAAGGAAAAAGAAAAAAGAAAAAGAAAATTGAAAAAGGGTTGAGGATTAGTGTCTAATCTGTCTAATCAAAAATTGGTTCCACGTCTAATCTTTTTAAAGTATAAGACTTGAGAAACCCTTAAGCTTAAGGATATAATATAGTAAGTATAATTATTCTTAATAAAAACTTTTAATTGGAGAAGATAGAATGCATAAACTCTATAATTCACAAATATTTTGAACTAGATAGGAACTCATATTTTCAAACTTCTTTACATTAAAAATTTTTTAAACTCTAAGTTGGTCTCATGTACTAATGTAAATTGGACTACTATATTTCTAAATCTAAATTTTAGTAACTCCTAATGAAACTCAAATACATATAATACATATTTGGTTTTTAAAGATTGGAGTGTCACTTGAGGACAAGTAATATTTAAAGTTTGGGGGATATTGATACACTTAAAATATATAGTCTTTATGTACACATTTTTATACCTATTTTGAGATATTGCGCTTTAATGGGAGGTATTCATGTGTTTTTCTTTCAGGTACAATCAAATGGAAGAAAAATGTTGAAAAGAGTGAAAAAGGATCAAATTTGAAGCAAAAATGAAGAAGGTGTGCAAAAGAATTGTGGCGCATAAGCGCCCAAAACTGGCGTTTAAGTGCTGACAAAACCAAGATGGCAGTGTCTAAGCACCAAGTACCTCACGCTTAAATGCCAAAAGTAGTTACTTGATGATTCAATGAATTTGGATGAATTTTTGAAGAGGTGTTTGAAGCAACACTTGTTGAAAACGTGGGAAATAGTTAATGGACACGAAAATACATTCAATTGGCTTTTGAAAGGAGGCAACTCTTGGAAAATTCATTGAATGTGGACATATTTTGAAGAGCACCAAGGCACCTTTTAAAAATTATAAAAGAAGACTTGGATTGGATTGAATAGGGCTCTCTCTGATGCTTCCCCCTAGCCACTTCGGAGCCTCCGCCCCCCCATACATTGCCGACGCTCTCTATCTCTTAGATGAATTAGGATACTTTTAGAAAGAAGACGAAGAGTGCAATTGTAGTGTGTGAGTTGAGAGTATTATAAGAGAAAGGAAGAGTAGAGATTCAAAGGAACTTCAAGATTTTTGTAGAGAGGATTTGAGATAAGTTTTTATCTTTGAATTTGGTTTTAATTTAGACTTCTTGTTTGTTTAGTTGATTTCTACTTTCAAATATAAGTGTGGATGTGTTTTCTTCATGAATTCTGAGTAGTTTTCTTTATCTTTTGCCTTGAAATGATAAGTGATTACATATTGGATGGAAGTTGTGTGAAGTATTAATCTTTAATGTTGGAATTATTTGTGATCATTTTAAACCTTGTACTTCATTTAATTCTTGATTTGTCCAATCAAGATGTTAATATTTGTTGTGAGAACATGTAAGATCTGAGATGTTATTGTCTCTGTCAACTAATGGTAAGAATCATATGAGAATGTAATTCATATGATTGAGTACATATGATTGAGTACAAATAAATAGCAAAATAAACTTTGAAGGGTGTAGAATTAGAGGACCTTAGGGTGATAGGCTAAAGCCCTGAATTTGGCTTTGAAGGGTGTAGAATTAGAGGACCTTAGGGTGACAGGCTAAAGCCCTGAATTTGGTTTATAATTTTAGGTTTTGATACGAGATTTTAGCCCCTAGGTAGAGAGAGAAGAGGGAACTCTAGAGTGAGAGCTAGTATCTTTCCTACCTAGCACATCTTTAAGACTATTCAAACTTTAAACTTGCCAATGTTCTTTATAGCATCTCTAGTAAGGGTAAGAAATACTATTGCTCCTATTTGACACAACACAATTTGATTACATCCACAATAGAATTCTTATACTTGTTATGGATTCTTGATAAGGAAAAATATATTTTATTTATATTGCTTTCATCTTACAAATATCTAGTTAAATTTAGTTAGTTATTTACTTTACTTTCAATTATAAAAAAAATTAACAAAAAAGAATTAAACCGTCATCCCTATTATAGCATCTATAATTTGAGTAAGAATATTTTGCAAAGTAGAATTTGTTATCTAATTTTTTTTGATTTAGTTGCATATTGTATTTCTTTCTGTGGGTTCGATATTCGAGACTTAATGAAAAAGTCCTATATTACTTGATAACGATACATTTACTTACGTAGTATCTCGTATTTAAATATAATAATTGCATACTTATTTTCTTTGAAGTAAAGTTTTCGCCAGCCATTGCAAAGTAAGAATTATAAGTAAGGAAAAATTAAGATTTTAACTGAATACATCGCGCTGTCATATAAAATCGGGATCAGGTATCTACTGGCATAGTATATGGAATGAAAAACCTTCTCTCTCCTTTGACCTAGTACCATTTCTATGCCATAATCACTCACATCACACATCAAATCAAAAGGCCTAGTCCAGTCAGGTTTTACAATCACAGGTGTAGTGACTACTATGGATTTGAGAGTCTTAAAGGTGGCTAGACAAGTCTCGTCAAAATCAAAAGGCTCCTTTTCTAACAAGTAACATAAGGGCTTAGCAATCTTGGAAAAGTTCTTAATGTATTTGCAGTAAAGCCTAACATGTCCTAGAAAACTCATAATCCTCTTAGCATGAGTGGGTGGTGGAATTTTTTCAATTACCTGAATTTTGGCCGAGACTACATCCCTTTTTCATGAATCTTGTGCCCTGAAACTATCCATTATATGACCATGAATCGTACTAGGCCATTCTTATAGGAATTTAAGGGTGCCTTGTATAGCCATCTAGGAAGTAGTGAAAAGTGTTCTTTGTTAGTTTATCTAGCATATGGTCTACAAATAGCAAGGGAAAGTGGTTCTTCCTGCTAGTAGAATTTAGCTTCTTATAAACAATATAAATCCTCCAACCGGTGATAGTTCTAAGAGGTATCAACTCATTCCTCTTATTTTCTACAACTGTAACCCTCCCTTTTTTGGACACACGATGAATAGAGCTGACCCAAACACTATTTGAGATGGGGTAGATGATGCCTACAACAAGAAATTTCAAAATTTCATTCTTCACTACCTCTTTGATCAAAAGGTTCAACATCCTCTGATGGTCAGCTTTATGTTTATGTCCCTATTTCATTAAAATTGTATGCATGCAAAGAGATTGACTTATCCTCTTAATGTTAGCTATGGTCCACCCAAATATCTTACTAAAATTTATAAGCACACTCATTAACTTCCCCTTGTGCTCCTCACTCAACTTTGCAAAAATAATCACAGATAATGTTGATGGTTCTCCTAAATAGGCATGCTATAGGTGGCTAGGTAAAGTTTTTCAATTTCAAACCAGGGGGCTGTCTCAGTAGATGGCATAAGGGGCTTGGCATTGGTGGTGGTTTCTAAGAGCTAAATTATTTCCATAAATGTCTTATGGTTCCCCTCTAACATTAGAGCTAATTCCTCCCTTTGTATCTCATTTTCATCCTCAATCCTTACTGGCTCTACTTGCTCTAATTCCAAACCATCCACTAATTTTTCGGTCACTACTTGGTTTACTACATCGATCCTATGATAATGATCCTTACTAGCATCTTAGGGAAACCTCATTAACTTCAAGATATCAAAAGTAGCTTCTTGATTATTCTTATTGTTAATTTCCTCTCTTGGACATCAATCCTTGCCCTACTGGTGGCTAGTAAGGGTTGGCCAACTTTCAAGGATATTCCCTTATCTTCTTCCATGCAAGTACCACAAAGTTAGCATAGAATATGAATCTGTCCACTTTCACTAATACATCCTCAATAATTCCCATATGATAGACTATGGATCAGTTGATAATTATAAGGTCGGATCGGTTTCTGGGCCTTTTCTAGCTCAAGTTTCTTGAAGGTGGACAATGACATCAGGTTGTTACTAGCTCCAAAGTCACGAAGGGCTTTTTCTACAAAATTTTCTTCTATGGCACATGGAATGGTAAATCTTCTTGGGTCCTTCAACTTTTGGGGCAATTTCTTTTGTAGGATGGCACTACATTACTAAGCCAATGGTACAATCTCAAAATGTCATAATCATTTTTTCATATTCAAGATAGCATTAATAAACTTGGTATAACTAGACATCTATTATAGTGCTTCAACAAAAGATATGTTAATGGTCAGCTGCTTGACGCTTCTAAGAACTTAGAGAATTATTGATCCACTTTCTTTTTCAATCTTTGGACAAGCGCTTCTAAGAACTTAGAGAATTATTGATCCACTTTTTGCTTTTTCAATCTTTGAACAAAGGGTAGTGGCAATCTTTTCTCAAAGTCCATCCTAATGTGTGATACAAATCTCTTTACCTCCTTTTCGTGAGTCTCAGGTTCACCTCCTAGGACTGGGTCTAAATCTACAAGGTCTTTCCTCCTAGTGGTTTCTTTCAACTCTTTTCCAATTCTTAACCTCATAACATGTACTTGCTAGTCCCTTTTTCTTCAGGGTTCACTTTAGAATTACTTGGGAGTGACTTGGGGGGTTTATTATTTGAAGCATTCACAATTTGTTCTAATTGATGATCATTGTTCTTAGTGACTATAACTTGGCACTGTCATTGGTTCTCATTTATATTGCTAACTCTTCAATTGGTTATCTTTTCTGCATTGGCTGAGCATTTTCTTGGAAACCTGGTGGGTATAGATACTTTTTTGAGTTTGCTTTTTGGTTATTTCAATTTCCTATAGGGTTAGTTTGATGATTCACCATTTTTGGGGTTATTACTCCATTGAAAATTTGGGTGAACTCTCAAACCTGGGTTGTAGGTATTTGAGCAGGGGTTTTGATCATGGTTTCTCATAGCATTAATAGACTTTAATTTTGACATGCTTGGATCAATCACTAGCCCATACATCAATCCATCATTGGATGAAATTCCTTGCATCAAATTTATCTCTAGATTATTTAACTTCCTAGAAAAAGCAACCACTTGGGTAACAAGGAAAGCTAATACATTAGAATCATGAATGTTGGCTACTTTCTAGTGTGTGAATCTCTGTGAAGGCCATTGGAACATGATTCTGGCCATTTATTCAATCAATTGGTAAGCATTCTCAAAAGGTTTGGACATTTGTGAACCTCCGGCAATAACATTTATTATGGACCTTTGAGTACCTACCAATCTATTGTAAAAAGTTTGAATGATTAACCAAATAGGTAGGGCATGTTGTGGGCACCTTCTAATCAAGTCTTTGAATTTCTTATAGGACTCATAAATGGATTCTCCATTTATTTGGGGGAAGAAAGTAATGTTGTGCTTCATTTTGCCAGTCTTTAATGGAGGAAAGTATTTTGCTAAAAACCATTAGACTAGATCATTCTAGGTTCTTATTGATTATGGGGAAAGGGAGTTAAGCTACACTTTACCATTGTCCCTCAAAGAGAAAGGAAAAAGCCTACATATAATGGTATTGTTGGGGACACCAATATACCGAAAAGTTGCACGGAGTTTGAGGAAGTTAGTTAAGTGAACATTTCAGTCCTCAAATGGAAATCCACTAGACTGGTTTTTTTTGGCGTTTGGATTATTGCATGTCTCAACTCAAAGGAGTTGGCATCTATAATTTGGTAGTTGATGCCCATGTCAATTTCATCAATAGAAGGGTTTGCATAGTGCTTAAGTGGTTTCATGACGAAGGTGTTAGGGTTAGTCATCTCAATGGGTGTGTCAGTGAGTGAATGTGCTTATCTAAGACGTATAAAGGTTCAATTAATTTCATTGTCAAAAGGGGCTAGGTCAAACTCAAATCCCATATCATACATAAAAACATAGATAATGAATTTCTACAAAAAACTCTACAAACAACAAAAAACAAACAATCATGACGACCGTTACAAGTCAGTCAACATACAAACACACAAAGCTTACATCACATGCAAGAGAGAAAAACATGCAACTCTTTTTGATTTTTTGGCTTTATAATTTTTTTCACCTTATTATTAGTTTTTCTAGAACCTACAATAAAACACAACAAAAACATCGATGCTATAATAAAATAATAAAAGAAAATAAGAAACATGAAAAAAGGTGTCAAACATAGATCCTATGCTTTTTAACTAAAGTTATCATAAGATAAGAATAGTTAATAACGCCTTTCTTAGACAAAGCGCCAAAAAATTTATGTGCTAAAACTAACCGTAAGGTAAGTTGGTCACACAATGCCAATATACATGTTAAGTAATATGCGATTTAAGAGTCCAGGTATCAATTCCATGAGAAAAGGTTTAACAATTTTTTTCTACATAAATTCTTTAGTTTACTAATCTTATGAACTTAGCTTGGGGAGATCTCAACTGAGGGTTGAATCCTAAAAGTCTAACAAAAAAATAAATTTAAGCACAAACAATAGAAAGAAGAAAGTGAAAGAAATCTTGGAAGTTCTTCAAAAGTAATGAGGCTAGTGCCTTTATGATTAGGGGATCGTGGTGGTTTTTTGGTGTTCCTAGATATTTTTCTATGTGATAGTTGCTAGTTTGGGATAAGTTTCTTGTTATGCTTATGTCTAAGTCAAAAGAAATATTAGAAATTCATGAGACTAACTTTTGCTTAACCCCATGGAATTTTCCATGACTTTTCTTATCATAAAAAAAGGTTGCATAATTCTATTGGAATATGTCTATCCTCTCAGGATTTTCCACTATGCAACGACTAGAGGTCATGTCATCACGATAGATTTTAACATCCTAATTAGTTAAACTAAAAGTAAATGAAATTAAAAGGTTAATCAACAATATAAACCATAAAGGCATGAAAAACACTACAGGAAAAAATATGTCAAAACCCAAAAATAAAAACCACAACCCCTACATCACAGAGACACAAAAAAGAGCTTAACCACACTTTATTAAAAAATCACAGACAACAAAACTGTGCAAATCTTCATTAAACTACATAAAGGAATGTTAAACTTACAATAAATGCATGTCATCTTCACCATAGTAGGATCTCTTCCTCTCATACCCAAAACTCTTTCCAAACTCACAAGAACAAAAGGTGGAAAATCACCCCTCATGGTTTCAATCTAACGAAAGGAAGAAAAACCAAAGGGGAGAGCTCTCTCTAATCAAAATCTCCTCTTTCTTACAGCCTCTAACTCCTTAAGATGCCCTATAATCATTCTCATGATTATATATATAAGCAGGCAAGACAAAGGAAACAAACTTCTTGCCAAAATAAGCTCAGTACATTATGTTGATCATAATGAAGTACACCATTTTCTTTTAGATTATGATATAGATTTTTTTTAATAGTAGTTCATTTATATAATAAATTGTCCCACCATTTAAAAATAAGTCGGTCCCATCCCTACATGGAATTCCCTTACTAATGGAGATCTTATATTCCTTGACAAGTATACTTTGGTCTCTCAAACTTAAACTAAAATAGACTTCAAGAAATTTAACCTCTTTTTGAAGCTTCCAAGTAGAAGATTAATTCACTTTCTCAGTAATAGAAACCCACTAGATGCATAACTCAACAACAAGTTAAAAGAAATTAGCAACAAACTCTTTCATCTAACCCAATGTCAAGCTTTTTAGATCTCTCAAAGAGTTAAATCCAAATGACTATCATTTAGTGAGGATGACCATAATTTTTTATTGACTAAGATTAAGGGTATATGGAATATCAACTACATAAGTCAAATATCTACAATAATTTTATTATTATTATTTGAGCTCAAAAACATTAGATTATTTGTAAAAAAATATTTACATAATATTTTCTAGCACTTGTGTATATCCAGAGAACACTTGGGAGTCAATTCCTAATCACAAAACAGTCCCTCCCCAAATAAAAATCCTCCTCATTTCATCTAGCTCAAATGAAGAAATCAAGATATTTTCTTCTTTGGTCTTTTGAATTTAGTCCTAAACAACTTCACTTTTAACTCTTTATAGCTTCAATTCAACACTCGTCTTAGCATTTTTATTAACAACTGGAATCTTAACTCCATAACTGCTTAACACCCTATCTAATATGATATTATGAGTATCCAAACACATCAATATGTTGACAAGCTTAACAATAAAAAAGTCAATAATCCACTGGAATCTTAACTCCATAACTGCTTAACACCCTACCTAATATGATATTATGAGTATCCAAACACATAAATATGTTGACAAGCTTAACTATAAAAAAGTCAATAATTTTCACTTGAAAGAGGTAAGTGAAATGGTTCATAGCTCCACTCTCATAGTTAAATGTGCCAACAACATCTAGTGCGAGAGGCATTCCCAAAGATATTAAATTTATTCTTATTAGAATTTTGCAGTGCCGTAAAATATATGGATGCTCTCAGAGCTAAGAATATCCAATGTGTTTATTATTGCTTCATATGCAACACTAAAATGTAATCTCTAAATAATATTTTCTCTTTCTCCTCCAATGCAATTTTAAACGTCCAACTTCCTTTTATCTCAATTTTCTTATTTTTTCACTCTATTACAATAATTGAAGCATATCCATTCAATGAAGAGTACACAACGTGAAAAAATTTCTACCTTCTTTTGGTGCACTACATTGTTTATCATGTTTGGAAATAGAGGAATGACAAAAAAATTTAGCGTCAAATCTCTGATTGATCTACTATCTTCTTCAACATGATTGCAACAACCAAAGGCAATTTTACTAGATGAAAAAAACTAGAATGAGATGAGTTTTCATATAAATTTTCTTAGTAATCTTAATTCATACACTTATTAGATATTTTTTTTCTTCGCAATGGCTGACATGCACCTTTGGTGCTAGAACTTGTACAATTCTAGGACCACTAGAAGCATCCTCAATAGTCTAAACACTCCTTATAGATTATACCTTTCATCATCATGTGGTTTATTTGGATGGCTAGGAAATCCATTAAGCATGAAAAGATTTGTGTAAGGGAGGAAAAAGAGGTGGTCAATATCCTTGCATATATCCATAAGATAGTTATTTTTGGAAGAGTATCAGATGGTTACCTTAAAGGTATTCAACAATTCATATAACATTAGTAACCATAAGAGAGGAAACCCAGGATGAATAAGGTACAATAGATTTTATGGAGAATTCCACCAAGACCTTGGTTCAAGGTGAACACTGATCGAAGCTAGGCTAAGAATTTCTCTAGAGCTAGTGGGCTTTTCAAAGGTTGTTCTGGCAATTGCAACTTATTCTTTCACTCACCATTCTAGGTTTAAAGTGCCATTAAAGCTGAAGCTTGGGCTATTTTGATAGCTTTTAGGATTGCTGCTCATTTACATTGGAGATACTTACATGTGGAAATAAACTCATTACACCTACTACAAATTTTAAAGGACTTGACACCCCTTCAATGGAACCTTACTATTTGTGTTAAGAAAATTAAAGTAAATGTGAAACATATACACATAATTTTGAGTCACGTTCATAAAGAAGGGAACCAACTGGATAATTGGCTTGCAAAAAAGGGCTCCTCTACTAATCTAGTAGTCATTGAGAGAACTCCTCTTATCATTCTTAAACTTTTGTTACATCGAGACAAAATTCGGCTTCCTTACATACGTTGCAAACCCATGTAACCTTGATATTTTTTAGGGAAAAAGTAACATTTTTCCAAAAAAATACATCTATCTATGCATTCAAGCATGTAAGTATGAATGCATGCATGCATTTAGTCATGAATGTGTGTGTGTGTGTGTGTGTTTGTCTCTCTCTCTTATATATATATAATGTATGTATGTATGTCTGCATGCATATGTATACATTAATTTCAATATGTAGATATATAAATATATTAAGTTTATAAATGCAAAATTAAGATGAATTTCATTATGTCAAAGTCTAATTTTGGTGTGAATGGACTCATCTAAACTATCTTAAAGACCTGAATACACTCGTGTAAAAATTTTCATGATATGAAACTCTAATGAAAATTATTAATGAAAATAAAATTCTTGTTTTGTGCATCTACCTACAAAGGATATTAATTATTGATCCTCTCAAAATCAACACTTGAATTTTTAACTTAATTGGTTTAAAACTCATAATTATTGTTCAATTAATTGATTATAGTGAAGTATTTGTCTTTCTTTTAGATTATGTATAAGATTTTTATAACTATTAGTTCATCTGTATAATAACTTAACCTACGATTAAAAAATAGGTCGGCCCAGCCCCAGCATAGACCCCCCTACTAATGGTGATCTTTTATTTACCTTGAACAATATGCTAAGGTCTCTCATACTTAAACTGAGAAAATACTTTAAAAATTCCAACCTTTTTATGAAGCTATCAAGCAGAAGATCAATGCACTCCCTCCTAGATTGAAACACACTCAATGCACAAGTGAACATCATATTAAAATAAATTAGCAACAAACTCTTTCATCCAACCCAATTTCAAGCTTCTTAGATCTCATAAAGAGCTTAATCTAAATGACTATCATCTATTGAGGATGGTCATAATTTTTATACACTAAGATTGAAGGTAGGTTAATAATCAACTACCTAAGTCAAATATCTACAACAAAACTTCTTTTATTTAAGCTCAAAAACATTAGATTTTCTGGGAAAAAATATTTACAAAATTCTTTCCAGCACTTGTGTGCATCCAGAGAACACTTAGGACTTGATTCCTAATCAGAGGATAGTCCCTTTAGACATAATACACTTCCTCATTTCACCTAGCTCAAATGAAGAAATCAAGATAATTTCTTATTTTCTCTTTTGAAATCAACCCTAAACAACTTCACTTTTAACTCTCTATAGCTTCAACCCCACACTTGCCCTAGCATTTTTATTGATTAGTATAGTTGGGACCTTAACTCCACAACTCCTTAACACCCTCCCTAAAATTGGTATCCTGAGTATCCAAATACATCAATACATTGACAAGATCACCTATAAGTTATGATCCTCACTTGAAATAGATATGTGAAATTCTTTATAGCTTTGCTCTCATAGTTAAATTGACCAACAACATCTAGTGCAAGAGGCATTCCCTAAGATGATAAATTTTTTTCTTAGTTAGAATTTTGCACAAAAATTATGGATGCTCTTAGAGCTAAGAATATCCAATGTGTTCCTTATTTCTTCTTATGCAACATTGAAATGTAATCTCTAAATCCTATATTTTTTTCTTGCTCCTTCTCCAATGCAATTTTGAACAGCTAGCCTCCTTGGACCTCAGTTTTCTTATTCATTCACTCTCTTTTAAAATAATTGAAGTATATCCATTCTATGAAGAGTACTCTATGTGAAAAAAATTTCTTCCTTTTGGTGCACTACATTGTTTATCACGTTTGGAAAGAATGAAATGATGAAAAAATTCCGCATCAAATCTCTAATTTATCTACAATCATGTTCAAGATAAGCGCAACAACTAAATTCAATTTTAATAGATGAAAAAAATTGAAATTTGATGAGGTTCAACTAAATTTTCTTAGTAATCATGATTCATATACTAATTAGATATTTTTTCCTTGCAACAGCTAACATACACCTTTGCTGCTACAACTTGTAGTTGCCTCTTTATATGTTTCTCAATGATATTTTTGCTAAAATAGTTTGTTCTACAAAGAACTGTTTTGTTTTCTAATAAAAAATAATGGTTTCACAATGCAAATGAAGCTTTAATTGAAGCTTCTATTTTTTTGTTGATGTAAGGATTGACCCTTACCCTGCATTGGATTCATGTCACCTTGCTACTACGTACCACTGATTTTTCTCTTTCTTCTCCTTAACAATATTACTGATAGGTGATCTCTCTCAAACCCTAATCTTGACAACTGTAATTTAATGGGTATACATTTTCTCCAAAATAATCCTAAGGATCTAAACAAAATCTGATAACATACCTTAAACCTAAGCATAATATGCTTTATTCATAAAAAGTAATAATAACTAATAAAAGACTAAATTGTTCTTAAGCACCAGTCTAAAGTTATTTCTCTAAAAAAAAACTTCTCCTCAAGTTGGAGAAAAAAAATTGCTACTAGAATCAACTCATGTGGCTCGCACTTATAATCTGACTTGTGTCTAACTCTCCATGTCAGCATTTTTCAATGAAGTAATGAGTCATTGACACTATATGAGAATTGCACATAATCCATAGCCTGAAGCATTCGTTCTGGAATGAAAGGTTGGTCAAAGTTTGATAATGCCAGCACTGGTACACTCTCCTAAACCCTAACCCTAAGTCTCCATACAACTATAACAAATCCAAAGCCCAACCACAAGCGTAGTAAGCCCAATTTTCACCCCACATGAATAACTAATAAAAAAGACATGCTCTTAAGTGCCAGTCTAAAATTACTCCCCTCCCACAAGACACTTTTTCCTCAAGGTGAAAAAAAAAAGAAATTGTTGAAAGATCAAGTGTGGCACCCACTCATAAATTGACTTAAGTTTGGCTCTCATTATCAGCACTTGACTGAAAAAGTGTTGAGTTGTTGATACTACGCGAGTGAGCCTAATCCATAACATAAACCATTTGTCTCTACAATGAAAGGTTGGCTTAAATTTGGTAATGCTAGCACTAGGTTCCTCATCATAGGCTTTTTTAATTTCTCAAGAGAATAGTTCACCTCTTTCCTCCACTGAAAATTTTCATTCTTCAATTTCCTCATCAATGGCCACACAATAACATTACAACCCTTCATGAAGTTCTAGTAGTATTCGGTAAGTCCACACATTCCTCTGAACCCTTTCACAGTCTTTAGGTAGTGGCAACTTCAACATAGCCACCACGTTTAATGGATCTGTCGACACTGATCCATCTAAAAATAACCTATTTTTATTGCATATTTTATAAGTCTGTTATGTACATTTTTTTTATGATATTGCACTTTAAAGGAAGGTATTTTACATGTTTTTTTTTTGTTTCAGCTACATTGAATGGACATTTAGAGAAAATGAGGGAAAAATAGAGCAAAATTGAAGATTTTTGTGTTGCGCTATAGCGCCACCCCTTAGCGCTATAGCACCATATTCGAGCGAGATGGGTGCTATAGTTTCGAGAGGGGTGCTATAGTTTCAGTAACTACTTTTCTAGAAGATCCAATGAATTTGGCCGAATTTTGGAGGTGTGTTTGAAGCAACCCTTTGTTATTTTATGTTTTCTATTTAATGAGAAGGATTTAGTCGAATTTAGAGACCTTTTGGAACCTTAAAACTTCAATTGGATGATAATACTGAATTAGTTTTTTCATATTTTATGTTTAAGTGTGAGTGTGTTTTTGTGTGAAGAAGTTTGGAGATTGCTTGCAGGAAACTCTAGAAGTTTACTTGGGGAGAAGACATAAGGTACTTTTTATTTATGTTTAAGTTTTTTTTTGTAAGACTTGGAATTCAATGTAAATGTTTTATTTCTATTTAATCTGCATGAATTATGAGTAGTTCACTTTCTTTATCCTTTCATATGAGACTTAATCTGTGGGATGAAAATAATTTAAAGATTTATTTACAGATTTTTTTTACTCTTAAAAATTGTGACGGTATTTTCACCAAATCTTCATTTACTTTACAAACTGGCCATTTGTGAGGTTAAAATCCATTGAGAAACATAATAACCTGGGAGGGCTATGATTTCACGCAATTAGTGGATACCACACTTCATTATAGGCAGAGCCATTGCAATCACCTAAGGGGGAGTGCAAATAAATAGGGAGATAAGTTATGATGAACATATAATTGGTTAGTTCTAGAGTGATAGGCTAGATTCTTATTAATTTGGCTTAAGGTTTAGTGCCCTGACACTATGATTCGACCATAATGGTGGCATAGGCTTAGGGGCATCTAGAGGTGAGAGGCTAGATAGTTCTGATGCGAAATCAAGATGTTAAGTAATCAATCTTAAGTTAGTCAATGTTCTTGTTAGCACTGGGAGGGGGTAAAGAGTAATGTATGCTTCTATTTATCACAATACATCAATTTTGTCTTAAATCATTTGAATCCTACATAAGCTGAAATATCTTTGCAAGGGGAAAGATTTTTCATAATTTCCACTCGTTGTTATATTTTGTTAAGCTGTTGCATTTAGTTGTTACTTTTTTTTTACTCTTTAGTTGTAATTTTTAGTAAACATATCTGTTTAATTTGCAATTTAAATAGAAATTTTGTCAGTTGATTTTAAAAGTTACCACTTTCCTCATGGGATCAATACTAGGGTTTTTAAAGAAAATCCTATATTACATGAAATGATACGTATACTTGCGTAACACCAATAGTGTGAAAATTCATTATAAATCATTACATTTGTTAACATGAGCCATTAGATATAATTTGAGACATATTTTCTGACAAAATTTAGGAGATTAAAAATACAAGTAACTGCAGGTTGGGTCAGACACTAAGGTCAAAATAGGGTCACTGTGAAACACTTCCAACTTGTCTCGCTCTTGAATACTCTGTAGTATCAAAATCAATTTCTTACAAACTCTATTGTTCTTCTTCAACTGTCTGGTCTAAATTTGAAATGATAAATTTACTAGGAAATTCACAGAAAGTAAATATGAAATTACTGTCACTAATACTGTCACTAATTTCAAAAGTTGAGATATTATCAGAACTAAATTATTTAACTACTAACAAAATTGAAATACAAAGTTTAAATAGTAACAATTAAACTATTGAACTATGTTTATGTGATTAAGATTTATTATGTGAAAAAACATCTTTCCCACTAAAATGAGGCTTTGGTAAAATGAGATGAGATAAATGGTTTAAATATGTATTGTGCTAAATAGGAGCAGTTTAATTCTCTACCCTCATATAATGTTATAGAAAATCATTGGTTAATCCAAGATTTAGTCTCTAAATCCATGGATAGGCTAGGAGGATACTAGCTCCCACTCCAAAGCTCCCACTTTCCCTCATCTGAAGGCTAACTCTCGCTTTAGTTTTTAAACACTAAGACCAAATTGGGGATTTTAGTCTGTCACCCTAACAATTCTATACCCAAAAAAGTATATTTCCCTATTTATTTGCACTTAATTCCATGAACGAAGTTCTCCTTCATAGAATCAAATGTGATCCTCAATTTGTTGTAGAAATCATACTCCATTTCCCTGATCATATGTTTCACAACTTATTTTAACAATTCAATTGGCAAGATCAAAAAGTAAATTAAGTTTGGAGTTAAAAAATCATCACAATTTATTCTATATTTTAATATTGGCACATCCATATTATCTCTTCATTTCATCATATCTCAGAGTAGGGAGAAAGATAAAGTAAACTACTCAGACTTCATGAGAAAGATACAACAAAACACAAATTTCATATATAAAAGAAACTTCATACAACACTAATAAACAAAAAATACTTATCTGAAACTCTTTCTCAAAGCAAATCCCTTGTAGCCTCTTCTAGGAATTGAAGGAAGAAGAAATCTCTCACTTTTCTCCTTCTCCAACTCTCTTAGAGAAGAATTCACACTTAATCTCACCACAAAACTCTAAATTATAAAAAAAATGGACTCTAAATGGTTGTGGAATGAAAATTAAGGAATGTGTGATGCGTAGAGGGTTTAATTGAGGCAATGAAATGTCAGGAAGAGTCACTTTTTTTATCAATTTCGGCCCCAAATAAAGCCTAAAGTCGGTTATGTAATAGGTGCCTCCAAAAACTCTTCAAAAAGCATCCAGATTTGTTGAATCTTTTAGAAACAGGGGCTGAACCGACATTGAAGTTGTTGGTGCCAGCTTTCCGCTATATAATTCAATGCTCTCTATCACAAATTTTCAACTTCTTCATTTTTGCTCCAAATTTCATCCTTTTTGCTTCAAGTCCTAAAATTCAATAATATGCAAGAAAATATAAAAATACCTTCCATTAAAGTGCAATATCACTAAAAATGAGTATAAAATATGAGTCTAAAAATGCATATATTTTTTGTGTATCAAATCTCCCAAACTTACATGTTACTTGTCCTCAATTAACTCCTCTACTATATAAAAATATAACTTATGGTAAGGAATTTAACTTCTAGATTTTCATATCTTAGTCCACTAAATACAATAGCATAACTTAAGAAAAATTCAAAATAACTTCAGTTAATACTAAAGGTAAAAGAATATTTAGCAATCAAGTCCAAGATTTCTGATTCTCTACTCTTTTCAAGAAAAATAGCAAATTGTCACATACAAATTGTCATATTAAAGTCAATTAAAGTATTCATATGAAAAAGAACTTCATAAAATTTTACTATTAAATAAACTAATATTCAAATAACAGTTTAGAAAATTTAACAAGCCTTCTTTTCTTCTTTTTTAAATGTGAAGCCAATTTCTAATTAGGCATCTCCTCAAGCTTCTCCCCCCACATCTTTTCTTTTCTTTTTCTTTTTTCTTTTCTTTTCTTTTCTTTTCTTTTCTTTTCTTTTCTTTTTATGTGAGAATTACTATATCTGGATAGCCTTTAATGATTTTCAACTTTACTATCTTCTTCTTAAAGTCAAAAACTTGTCACGTTTCTTCACTTAACAGATTTATATTAGCTTAAAAATTTCATAAAGTTTAATTCTTTTCTTCTTACATGAACCTTTAAGTTTTTAATATTTCAAAAATATAATTTTCTTTACTTAAAATAGAAAAACATTGTCTTTTTCTTTTATACCAAATATCTTAATCTCTAAAATTAACCTTTATTATTGAAAAATTTTACTTAAGTTTACTATATATTTAGAAACATTAATATAGTTATCTAAAGTTAACCCCTAATACCAAAGGTCATGTTTATTTTTTTTTTTGAAAATATAGCTAAGTGAGGACAAATAAAATTAAGTTTCTTTCTTTAAAATGAA
>NW_018165307.1:107885-116022 GCF_001263595.1 Phalaenopsis equestris | reverse complement strand
ATATTCTTCCCCCCCCCCCCCCCCAAACTTAAATTTTTAAAAGATTTAGCATGAAGGACTGAAAAATAAAGGGTGAAAGAAAACATTAAATACATAAAGAAAAGACATACCAATTGAAGATACTGATTTTGAAACTTTAATTATGAAATACTGCAGGTGCTAATATAAAAAGCTACAAGACTTAAAACATTAAACTGCGCAAAATGCATATAAAATCTGTTGAGAAAGAATTAATTACAATACATTTAATAAAGCATAATAACTAACAGTAGAATTAAATTGAATTCCAGAAATGAAAACAGTTTAACAAACTACAGTTGACAACTCAACATAACAACAAAACAGAGTCTCACAATCTAACAAACAGTCTCAACACTACAATAAAAACAAACAACACAATAACAAAGTACAATCAAACATAAACTAAAAGAAAGATCACCAATCATGGTCATCTTCTTCTTCTACATCCAAATTGGATTTTGTCGTTGATATGGAGTAAAATAGGGTGAGTAGGAAACTGAACTGAATGATCACACTTCATGTATCTCACCAATGCATCATCATAAGCAGCATCATATTCGAACCTTTGCCGTATCAAATCATCAATGTTAGAATTTCTTGCATTCATATTTTGCAATCTATGATCTATTCTTAAGATATATCCCCGCTAGATCATCATCTGGTCTAAAAGCTCTCGATTTGTAGGGTCACTAGAAGTAGGGGTCCTCAAAGTAGAAGGAATATCTCTAGTCTTACTTCAACATAAAATTCATATGTCTTTATATTGGCAGGCCCAATAGGTCTTAGAGGCTCAATCCTCTCTTCAGCAGGTCTAAAATCAACTCCTGTCTGTTTACAGAGTGTAAAAATAAGTGCAGGGTGTGTCAAACCACCAGTGGTCTCTCCCAAAGTAATAGATCTAGTGTTCATATGGATAATAGAGCCTACATTTATTCTCATCACCTGTTGAATACAGAAGTTCAGGATGGCTCTATCCTTGGTCACCTCACTATGATGATTTTTCAGAATCATTTTTCCAAAAATAAAGTAATGTAAGGCCTTAAATACTACATTAAGCATAGAAAGAGAAAAGTTTACCTTAACACCATTTTTGACTTTCCAGGTCCCTCTTCCATCAAAAAGAAAAGAAATAACCTCATCTAAGGCCTCATTAGTAGCAGAAAATGATTTATACTGGCAACTGTAAACATCTTCCAACTGCTAAAACTCATTAATGTTTTTTTGGAGAAAGATCCACCTTTCTCCCACGAACAAAAACAAAGTCGTCATAAGCTTCGGTAAAGTTGGCATAGAGTTCCATGACTACACCAATAATCACATCAGCAGTAAAATAACAAAAAATTTTCCACTACCAAGCATTGATTAATCGCTCGAAATTTTTAAAACCACAATTTGGAATTACTTTTTTATGCTCAAGTAAACTATTGAACTGAGCACTAGCCTTGAAGCTAACAAATTTTTGTTCATCATAATCTACTTTCCTTTATCCTTTGCTCGTTCTAGGTGTCATGGGAAATCTAGAGAAAAATAAAAAAAAATTGAATAAATTCCAAAAATTTTGAAAATCACAAATTAAAACGCTTTATACTTAAATCCACTTAGTAAGGTTCTTCACCAAAGGATTTTCTCAAAATCTCTCAAAAAATTCCAAAATTTTCGGATCTCGGCTATGTGAGATAAATCCTTGGTGAAAATCAAAATTTTTTAACTTAAAGTGTAGCTCTTACATAGAGAAGATGAAATCCAAAGTGCCTTTGCCTTAAAATCGCCTCAAATCCAAGCAAATGCAAGCCCTAGGTGCAAAAATCTGAGGTTGAATGTGACTCAAAGAGTAAAAATGGCGGTTTACAGTGAAAATCATGAATTTTAAAGGGTAAAGGCTATTCTCGGGTCGAGGACGCCATCAGCGTTGAAGGCCTAAAATTCCATTTTTCAATTTTTTCAATTTTCAATTTCCTTTCAATTTTCAATTTCCTTTCAATTTTCTCCAAAGTCTTTTTAGTATTTTTTTAAACACAATTTTTATCTAATAATAATTCACAAACAAACATTATCACAAACAACAACAAAAAAACTTTTATATATGAAAATACATTTTTACAAACACATTTTTCTAATCGCACTTTCATACATATTAAGCAAAAAACTAAATTATAAATCAGCGTCAAAATCAAGCCACAACACTAAATGCTGACACAAAACTATACACACAATCAAAGTTCAGAATTCTAAAGCAAAGCAAAATAAATCAAATCCACACAATCACATTAAGTACATGAGTATTTTAAACTAGTGGAGAGAGTCCAAATTTTTTAATTATACTGCCTCATTTGGTAATGGACATACAAATTATAGAAGGGTCGATACGGGAATTGATCAGTCAAATTTTCATCGATCCATCCATTTCTTTAAACATCCACACTAATCCTGCTTCAATTGTCCCAGTATGATTGAACTTTTCTTTCATCCTCCAATCTAGGTGATCAAAAAGGTACTTAAGATCTCCTATTGCATTCATAATACTCTGAAGTTCTCTTTCAATTTTCTTTAATTTCTTTTCTACAGCAAGTGAACTTCCAACTGTTGGTGGCACTAATGGAGTCGAAGCATGTGATGAGTGATCTAAGATAATATCTAATGCTTCATTCTCATTCCCAACATAATTATCATCAATAGGAATCATGGGCTCCCAAGGTAATAAAACTTTTTCCCAACTCTCATATGAAACTTGAAATTAACTGCAAAGTAGAAAAATTGTGGAAGGATGCCCAAGTTCATAAATTGGCCCATTCATAATAATACCCATAACAGATTTAAAAATGATAGATCCTATATCAATGGGATTTTCCATTTGAATGCAATAATTCAAAATAGTACTTTTTTGGTGACTCTACTAATCTTCATGGTAGGGAGTAATTTTGCAGAAATGAAGAAATGTCACTGCTTCGATATTGTATTAAGAAATGACGCAGAGAAACTAACATATCCTTCATCTCGCATTTCTCAAATATCACTTTCATCCGTCAAAAAATTATAGACATCTTGCATCAAATCTATTGTACGGATTTGTATATTGACAGATTGGAACGTTTTTTATCATATACAACTCATTGATTCACGCAGGAGTAAATGGCACAGCCTTACCTCTTACAAAGACAACTCCTTGTGTAATTCCATGTAAATTGACATAGAATTCCTTCACTACTGGCACAACAACTACAACGGTAGTGTAGCACATAATTTCCTATCGCCTTTGTACAATGATTTTATATCTTAAATAACTTGCTTGGATTAATCAATCTGAATCAATCTGTGATTGACAAAGCCTCTATCCTTGATAAGCCTCTTCTTTGTAATAACTTTGTCGTATAATCTTTGAGCGTCAAAACAGATAAACTTTCTTTTATTGAAAACTCCATACCTGGAAGTATTTATAGAATTGAAGGCCATGAAATTTGAAAATAAGAAGTTTCTGGTCGTCGAAGGAAGTTTTTAGGACTTTAAAAACTCCTCCCAACGGTTATTACAGAGCAAAATCCCGCCAAAGTCCACCAAAATCCACCAAAAACCATCAAACTGCTATCAGCATCGTTGGTGCTCCCGATGGAGTTTTCGATGATTTGGTCTGTCTGCGGGCATTTTTTCATTTTATCGATCAATTCGATTCTAAATTTTTCTCTAATACTAATATTTTTCTTAATTTATAATATATAAAATTGTGTAGGATTATTATCTACTAATATATAAACACTTATCAAACAAAATAGGAATACATAGATGTATATATTTATATATGGGTTGCCTTCCATAAAGCGCTTGGTTTAACGTCGTCAGCCTGACGTGCCATTTGATTAGTTGGGTTGACTTAACATTAAAACTTTTTAAAATTGTGGTATGTGCCCTTTATAACAATATTTCAATCGATGACTATTAACTTTAAATATCTTTTTAGTGTTAGGATCATTAACAACAATAGTTCCATAATGATAAACTTTAATCATTTTAAATGGTCCTAACCATCTGGATTTCAGTTTCCCTGGAAATAATTTCAAACTTGTATTATATAATAAAACTTTGTGTCCTGGTTCAAACTTCTTTTGAATAATATTCCGATCATGTCATATTTTCATTTTCTCTTTATAAATTTTTGCATTATCTTATGCTTCATTTTTAATCTCCTCAAGTTCATTGAGTTGCAATAATATTTTCTCTCCAACATCCTTTAAATTAAAATTAAATTCCTTAATAGCCCAAAATGCTTTATGCTCAATTCTACTGGTAGGTGGCATGTTTTTCCAAAAATAAATCTATATGGACATTCCTATGAGAGACTTATAAGCAATTCTGTATGCCCATAATGCAGTATCTAATCTAGCAGACCAATCCAATTTATAAGGATTTCCAATTTATAAGGATTTATATAAGGATTTACAGCTTTTTCTAAAATTGATTTAATTTCATGATTTGATATCTTTGCTAGACCGCTAGCCTAAGGATGATAACAAGTAGAGAATCTATGCATAATATCATATTTCTTAATCAATTTTTCGATTCTCTTAATCCTAAAATGAGATCCTCTATCAGTAATAATCACTCTCGGTATTCCATATCTTGCAAAAATACTTTTAATTAAAAATTTAAAAACACTCTGAGCATCACATCTAGGTACATCAATAGCTTCAATCCATTTGGACATATAATCAACAACAAGTAATATATATAAATTCTCAAATGAAGGCATAAATGGTCCCATAAAATCTAATCCCCACACATCAAAAATTTCAACTTCTAATGTGTAATTTAGAGGCATTTCATTTCTTCTAGAAATATTTCCTACTCGTTGACATTGATCACATGTTTTAATATATTCATTAACATCTCTGAAAAGAGTAGGCCAAAAAAATCCAGCTAGCAGAATCTTATATGTAGTTATATTCGTTCTAAAATGTCCTCCAAATTCAGAAACATGACATCTTTCAATTATCTGTTGAGTTTCCTCATAAGACACACATCTTCTAATAATTAGATATTTACATTGTTTATATAAATATTGGTCATCCCAAACATAAAATTTTGAATCATATATAAATTTCTTTAATTGTGAATTTTTGATATCATGTGGTAACACTTACAATATAATTTACGACGATATCAGCATACCACAGTACATTTATTTCATCAATACTATACAATTGTTCATCAGGGAAATTTTCTAAAATTTCATTTGCAAAATTAGTTAATATTTCTCTTTCTAGTCTAGATAAATGATCAGCTATTTGATTATTATTTTCATTTCTATTAACTATAGTAAAATCAAACTCTTGCAATAGAAGTATTCATCTAATTAATCTTAGTTTAGCATAATTCTTTTGCATCAAGTATTTAATAGCAGAATGATCTGTTTGCACTATACACTTAGTTCCAATTAAGTAAGATCCAAATTTATCAAAGGCATAAACAATAACGAGTAACTCTCTTTCAGTAGTGGTGTAGTTAATTTGAGTATCATTCAGAGTTTTACTAGCATAATATATTATTTTAAAAACTTTGTTGTGCTTTTATCCTAAAACAGGCCCAATAGCATAATCACTAGCATCACACATTATTTCAAATGATTTCTCCCAATCAAGTGAAACTATTATAGGTGCAATGATTAATTTTTTTCTTTTAATAATTCAAATTTATTATGCATTCCTCACTAAAATCAAATTTTGTGTCCTTTTCTTAAAGTTGGCATAATGGCTTAGTTATTTTAAAAAAAAATTTTATGTAACGCCTGTAAAAATCAGCATGTCCTAAAAAGCTTTTTACCCCTTTAACATTAGTCGTCCCTTACATTTGTTGGATAAGGTAAATTAGCAATAACTTGAATTTTTGCAGGATCTACTTCCATAATATTTTCAGAAATTTTATGCCCAAGAACAATACCTCTTGCAACCATAAATTGAAATTTTTACCAATTTAAGACTAGGATGATTTTTTCACATATCTCCAGAACTTTTTCAAAATTATTAAGGCATAACTTAAACGAAGTCCAAAATACAGAAAAATCATCCATAAATACTTCCATTCCATGCTCTATAAAATTGCTAAAAATTGACATCATGCATCTTTGAAATATTGCAGGTTCTTTGCATAGTCCAAAAGGCATTCTACGAAAAGCAAATGTTCTATATGTGCTTGTAAACATAGTTTTCTCTTGATCCTCTAGAGCAATTAGAATTTGGTGATATCCAGTATATCCATCTATAAAGAAATAGCAATTTTTCCAAGCCAATCTATCCAACATTTGATCTAGAAAGGGCAAAGGAAAGTGATCTTTTCTTATTGTCATATTTAGTTTTCTATAATCAATACAAATTCGCCAACAAGTTACTTGTCTTATTGGTATTAATTCATTTTTCTTGTTTTCATCAACAATCACTCCTCCTTTCCTTGGAACACAGTAACACAGTGAATTGGACTTCCCCATGCACTGTCTGAAATAAGATATATCTAACATCTAGCCATTTTAAAATGTATTTTTTAACAACTTCTTTCATTATTGGGTTTTATCTCCTCTGAGGATCAGCTTTAGGTTCATATTGTTCATCTAATAGAATTTTTTACATACAAATAGAAGGACTAATTCATTTAATATCTGCTAAAGTCCATCCAAAAGCCTTTTTATATTTTTTTAACATTTTTATTAATGTTTGTTCTTGAATTTCTATTAATTCAGAAGATACAATAACAGAAAATGTAGATGACTCTCCTAAAAATATATATTTTAAATGGGCAGATAATATTTTCAGTTCAAGTTCAGGTGGTTTAATACTTGAAGGAATAAGATTTGTTTTACGTTTTCCAACAAGTCTAAAGTTTCAAATTTATCCTGAATATAATCCAAATCTTCTTCTTTTATTTCGCCCTTGCTTTCAAAAAATTCTCCTTGCTTTAATTTGCCTTCAAACTCATTCTTAAATTGCTCATTACCCAGATAATCAATTACTTCCATCATAAAACATTAATTATCTTTTTCTATTGTTGGGTATTTCATAGCTTTTACAATATTAAATGTTACTTCTTGATCATTAACTCTCATTATTAATTCTCCTTTTTGCACATCTATCACAGCTCTCCCTGTTGTAAGAAATGGTCTCCCTAAAATAATAGGAATTTATTTATCTTCCTCCATGTCCATTACTATAAAGACTATAGGGAAAATAAATTTATCCACTTTTACTAATACATCCTCTTTAACTTTTTGTGGATAAGTTATTGATCGATCAGCTAACTGAAGAGTTACAGTTACAGTAATAGGGAAAATCTCTCCCAAATCTAAACTTTTAAAGATCGATAAAGATATAAGATTGATACTCGCTCCTAAATCACATAAAGCTTTTCCAAAAAAAATTTCACCAATAGCATATAGTTTAGTAAAACTACCAGGATCTTTTAATTTTTCAAGAAGCTTTTTCTGAATAATAGTACTACACTCTTCACTGAGTGCAACGGTTTCATGATTTGTAAACTTCCTTTTTTTGTTTAGTATATCCTTCATAAATTTCACATAACTTGGCATTTGTTTCAAAACTCCAACAAAATGAATGTTTATGGTTAAATTCTTAAGGATTTCCAAAAAATTTGTAAATTGTTTATCTTTGTATTGTTTATCTTTGTCTTCTATTTTAGTCTTTGAGAAAATGGAGGTAATGGTTTTTCTAAAAGACCTTGTGTTTGTTCATTTTCATTTTGGTCACTTTCCATTGCTTCCTTCTCTTCATCAACTTCAGTTTCTCTTTGGATCCTTGTTTTAACTTCTTTTCCACTTCGTAATTGAATAGCTTTAATTTTCTCCTTATTTTAATCTTTTGGATTAACTTCTACCATACTCGGAAGAATTCCATAAGGTCTGTTACTGAGTGCAAAAGCAATATGTCCTAGTTTATTTTCAATATTTCTAATAGCAGTCCCTTGATTCTATATTTGATTTCCCATGTTTAACATTACTTCTTCCATCGTCAACTTCTTTTCCTTAACTTGTGGGTTAGGATTAAAGTTAAATTCAAGAGGATAATAAGGTCGATAACTAGGATTTCCTGGGTTGTTCATTTCCTTGGTTGTTCAAATTTTT
>NW_018165307.1:105932-107683 GCF_001263595.1 Phalaenopsis equestris | reverse complement strand
AGTTCACTCCTATTTGATCAATAATTTGATCAATATTTTTCAAAATAGCAACAATTTGAGATGCTAAAATAGACATTGCATCAAAATCATGAATACTGGCTACTCTCTTAGGATTTACCCATCAGAGGGCTATTGAAAATTGTCAGTAGTCATTTCTTCAATTAATATGCTACATCAAAAGGTTTTGACATTAGTGATCCACCCACAGCAGCATATATAATAGATCTAAGTGATCCTACTAATCCATTATAAAATGTTTGAATTATTAACCAATCTGGTAGAGCATGGTGTGGACATTTTTTTAAGAATATCTTTAAATCTATCTTAAACTTCATATATTGATTCCCCTTCAAACTGACAAAAGGATGTAATATCATTTCTAAGCTAAGAAGTTTTAGAAGGTGAAAAATATTTAGCTAAGAATTTTTTTGATAGTTCTCCCATTGTTCTAATAGATCCAGGTGCTAATGAATTTAACCAAGCCTTGGCTTTATCTCTTAATGAAAAAGGAGAAAGTCCAAGCCTAATAGCATCATTAGACACTCCATCATATTTAAAAGTAGCACAAATTTCGAGAAAATTAGTAAGATGTAAGTTTGGATCTTTAGTAGGTGTTCCTCTAAACTGATTATTTTGTGTCATTTGGATAATAGCAAGTTTAAGTTCAATTGAATTAGCAATAACATCAGGATTTTGAATAGTCAAGTGAAGTTCATCTGCTGTCGGATTACCATAATCTTTTAAAGGTCTTTGTTGATTTTCATTTATTTAATTATTTAAGTTATTCACCATTTCATTTAAGTTTTTAATTTCTTTTTATTTTTTTTTAATTTTTCTAATAGTACGCTCTAATTCTGAATCTTAAGGTACTAAACCTTCAGATCCAATATTTCGCATAAACAAATATAATAAGCAAAGAAAAATTTCATAAAAATAACTCTTAAATAAAAATATATTTTCTTTTTGGATTTTTGAAATTTTTTGAAATTTTTTTTCTAATTCTTTTTTAATTAATTATCTCTAAATTTCCTAATTTACCAAATCTATTTAATTTACTGTTACCTTCCCCGACAGCGTTTTGGTAACATTTAAATCTTTCCCGTGATAATATAGCTGTGTAAAAATTGTATAGTTGACTCCGTTATGCAACGGTGCCAAAAGCTTGATGCAGTATTTTATGAATTAGAAATTTAAGCAATAATATTGGGATTCTAGTATAAGTATCGTTATCAAGTAATAAATGACTTTCTATTTAAGCCCCAAATATAAATCCCACGGGAAATGTTTAAATTTGAAATGATAAATTTACTAGAAAATTTACAGAAAGTCAAAACAAAATTACTGTCACTAATTTCGAATGTTAAGATATATCAGAACTAAATTATTTAACTACCAACAAAACTGAAATACAAAGTTTAAACAGTAACTATTATACTATTGAACTATATTTAAGTGATGAAGATTTTGTATGTGAAAAAGCATCTTTCTCACCATAATGAGGTTTTGATAAAATGAGATGAAATAAATGGTTTAAATAAATATTGTGCCAAATAGGAGCAGTTTTAATTTTCTACCCTGATACAGTGTTATAGAAAATCATTGGCTAATCTCAAGTTTTGTCCCTAAATCCAAGGCTAAGCTAGGAGGATACTGGCTCCCACTTCCCTTCACCTGAAGGCTAACTCTCGCTTTAGTTTTTAAACACTGAGACCGAATTGGGGATTTTAGTCTGTCACCCTAATGATTCTCCA
>NW_018165307.1:100967-105878 GCF_001263595.1 Phalaenopsis equestris | reverse complement strand
CTTCATGGAATCAAATGTGATCCTCACTCTATTGTAGAACTCATACTTTATTTCCCAGATCATATGTTTCACAACATATTCTAAAAATTCAATTGGCCAGATCGAAAAGTAAATTAAGTTCGGAGTTGAAAAATCATCACAATTTATTTTATATTTTAATATTGGCAAATCCATATTATCTCATCATTTCACCATATCTCAGAGTAAGGAGAAAGATAAAGTAAACTAATCAGACTTCATGGGAAAGATACAACAAAACACAAATTTTATATATAAAAGAAAGTTCATACAACACTAATAAACAAACAACATTTATCTGAAACTCTTTCTCAAAGCAAATCCCTTGTAACCTTTTCTAGGAAATGAAGGAAGAACAAATCTCCCACTTTTCTTCTTCTCCAACACTTCTAGAGAAAAATTCACACTTAATCTCACCACAAAACTCTAAATTATAAAAACAATGGACACTAAATGGTTGTGGAATGAAAATAGAGGAATGTGTGATGCGTAGAGGGTTGAATTGGGGCGATGAAATGTCAAGAAGAGTCACTTTTTTTATCAATTTCAGCCCCAGATAAAGCTTAGAGTAGGTTTTCTAGAAGGTGCCTCCAAAAACTATTCAAAAAGCATCCAAATTTGTTGAATCTTCTAGAAACAGGGCTGAAACAACATTGGCGTCGTCGGCGCCAGCATTCTGTTATTTAATTCAATGCACTCTATCAAAAGGCGCCGTTGGTGGTGAACAAATTTTCAACTTCTTTATTTTTGCTCTAAATATTTTTGTCTTTATTTTTGCTCTAAATTTCATCATTTTTGCTTCTTTTTTGCTTCATGACCTAAAATTCAATAACCTTCAAGAAAACATAAAAATATCATCCATTAAAGTGCAATATCACCAAAAAAGAGTAAAATATTGGTCTAAAAATGCATATATTTTTGGCGTATCAACTGTCACTGGTTCCAAACCTTCAAATGTCATATAATTCCCTCCATATGTTACGGCTCGAATTTGTTCCCTACTCTTTCGTTGGATCCTACCTGCTTTCGTTTGCTTCAATCATCAAAAAGTTGCACTTTTTTCTTCCAAGTATTGACACAAGAGTCTGCACCTCATTCCTTCTCTCAATCCTAAAACTCCAGATCCACCGAAAGCAAGGACACTAACCAGTTGTTGCGTGGAATCTTTTGGTTGTTGTTGCTCACATCTGTTCCTGATCCTGTTGCTCGATCCAACGGCATGGAGAGAGTTTTTTGTGCAACTCAACAATCTATTGCATCATTTCTTCCAAGGCCTTGAATTTCCCCTCTATATATAAAAAACACTCCTCCATTTTCGATCCAAATTTGATCACATGTCTCAGATTTTTTTCTCTAAAGCATCTACTTTTTTATTGTCATTAATCCCATAATTATTTTTTTTATCAAGAAAGCGGAACTCCTGTATGTTGAGATCCCATCATTTGGCTTGCCAAGTAGCCCAAATCATGGTTATTTTGCTACTAGGCCACTTTGTGATGCTTTTCATCTAGCTCGAATTGTGACTGTGATTAGGTCATTATGCGTCATGGTCTCGTTTGTTGCTTCCCCACTATCTTCCAACCTATCTCTAACTGTGATTGTTTCTCACGGTTATGTCACAAAGGCATCACCTATATGTCACGATCTCATCAATTGCTTCCCAGTTGGTTGAAACTCAACTATTTCACAATGATCCCTTATTTTCTTTTCAGTTAGGTCAAATTGAGCGATTGTATCACCTTGTACACCACAATCCCTTTGTGAACCTACAAGCTATCTCAGAGCGTGACTACTTTGCAGCAAGACACCTTGAATCGTGCATCTTGACAATTTCAATAAAGACATGAAGATGGAGCAACAATGATTTCAACAAAGATATGGAAGTTTAGCAACGACAAAATGCTTTGATATCAAATTGATAAGAATGAAGATGTTTTTTCCATAGAAATTAGAGCAACCTAATATTTGATTTTAACAATAATATACAATATAACTCAAATACATAAAGGATAAGCACCTACGGTTCAAGAGAAAGGCAATCTCACCCAAACTCTAGTCCTAACACCTACAATTCAGGAGGTAAACAATATCTAAAATCCTAATCTAAAATTCCATACAAAAATCACATATCCAAAACGTAAACCTTTTCCATACCTCATAATAATAATTAATGTAAGTGCTAAAATGTCTAGTTCTTTGAGTGTTCTTCAACTCAATTGCTTGATGCATCAATTTAATTCCAATCAAGATTTCATAAAAAAAATAATGCATGTTGTAAAACTATATATCTAATTTAAGATGAAGGCTGCTCAGTCACGGCCGACCAAAAGGAGAATCAAATTGAAGAGCTACCACACGTTCATTAATGAGTTGGTTCTCCGGACAAAAAATTTGATTTTGCCCGATACTTATCGGTATACGATAGACTCCAACTATAACGTGTTTTAATTTGTACCTTTGGCTCTCTATTTTTACAATTCCACCATCTTACCAAGATATATTTGCATTGTGTATACATTTGTGCCTTCAGCTTACCATTTTATTAATTCCACGATCCTTTTTAAGATATATTTGCATTGAGAAAATTCCTAAATTTTTTTAAGAAAATCTTAATTCAAAACGTACAAGAAACCTTGGAAATAATTGAGCTATTTCATACTATTTCACACAGCTAATTTCTTTTTTATGGGAATAAAAGACGGTTCCAAAAATATAAACTAACTCTAATAATCACTCCCACACCCACAATTTCTACAAATAAACATGGTTTAGAAAACCAAGTCCCAACTAATAGGGTCTTGGCATAAGAGCTATATATCTGAGGGCAGGAAATTTAACTGCGCATCAAACCCTCCTAACACCCAAGTAGATGGTCTAAGAAAATGGAGAAACATTCAGTCCCAAATACATCCAATGTGCACCACATAATAAATAAAACAAAGAACAAACCACTCAAAAATCTTTTTTTTTTTTCTTCCCACATCCTACGTATCAAGAAAAATAAAAATTAAACTGCTGTTCTTGAGATCACAGATTTGGTGACTGCTTACAGAATATGCAGCTGTTTGGATAGCCGAAGCAGACCTTAAAAATATCTCCACATAACTTTTAAAAAAAAAATTATATAAAAAGTACAGCACAGGAAGACATTGCTGATCCCCTTCCTAATCCTGCCATCAAGGCTAACAGGTTCGTGTGGGGATTGGAGAACCGAGGCTCCCCACGAAACAAACCAGCTAAAGAATGAGTAGAACGAATCCTACAACACCATCACTTATTATAGTATTTCCCACCCAACAAAGCTGTAGACGGCGAAAAGGCCACAACTTTCAAATATGATCTGAGAGATTTTAACATTAGTCAATTGGGAAATTTTGCATCGTAGTTCTGAGGAATCTGAAAATGTAATACCGAATGGAGTTAGAAATATAAAGAAGCAAATTAAAAATAAAGTCTATGGCAGGAACCATACCATGAAGGTAGCTGTAATCATTTTTCCGGCAAACCATCTTCCATGAAGTGCACGCTGCGCATTCATGGCTGCCGTAGTGTTTTCGAAGCGTAGATAGACGAAACCAGCACTATTTCTGTTACGAGTAGACAAGGAAAGCATTATAAGCTCACAGCATCAAGATACAGCAGCTTTTCTTTTTTTTTTCATTTATAAAGATAAATAAATAAAATAAAAAAGATCCAGTAGCTAGATTTCACGCTATATATTATAATCTGAATAGAGACTAACTAATCGGAAGTTTGAAAGAAAACCTAAAAGTGAGAGCTCCCATTCAATAAACACTACAAATTTTTACAAAAACCCAAATGACACACCACGTTTCCATTTCCATCGCAAAAAACGAATAGCTTTACCACACTTTCATTGTCATGTAACCCTGCTCAACCTTTATTTTTGTCATAAACATACAATGATCCCACAAATAATCTAGCCATCCAATAACCCCGTGAATGATTATCAAAAGCACAAGATGCCCTCAAATCAATATGCTAATCAATTCCCATCAAACGCCACCCTAGACATTTGCAAGAGTAAATTTAAACTTCTAAAAAAAATTATTTTATTTAATAAACCTAATTCAAATATAAAAAATTATTTGAAAAGTCTAAATCAATAATCACCATATCAAATAATACTAGGAAAATTTTAAAAGAGAAAAATAAACTTCATCCCTCAAATTAAAAATTTCTTAGAAAACGATGGCCAAATAATTTGCTAGATTTTCTTCGTCTAAATCAATAATCACCATATCAAATAATACTAGGAAAATTTTAAAAGAGAAAAATAAACTTCATCCCTCCTCAAATTAAAAATTTCTTAGAAAACGATGCCCAAATAATTTGCTAGATTTTCTTACAAAAATAATACACGAAAGGAAACTTTAACATATAAATTTATAGCATCAATTGCATAGAGAAGCCCATATATTTAGTCCATATTCCATTGTCAGCTATGCTCCCTACTCCAAAAAAATGTATCGCTCAAATTCATAAACTCACGATGTTGAACGTTAAGATTTGTTGCAATCGCTGTTTAAATTGGCGTTCCAGGCATAAGACATTTCACCCCACACCTATGAGGGGGGCACAAATCTCACGAGGATTAATGCTTTCTAAGCCCAGAGCGCATGTCGCGCCTTATCAATCAAATAAAAAGAGAAAAAAAATCCCTAATTTTGCAAACTTACCCGATTCACGACGATTCAATAGACTTCCATACGCAGACGATCTCCCGCGGACCTTTGCTTCCTCCTTTGCATGCAGAGTTGCAAAGGAACCCGCAGTGGTCTGCATCGCGGTCTACTTTGTCGCTCGCATGCAGGTAATCCCAAAGCAAGCAAACCCGTCGCATGCTTTGATTTCACGGGGAATCCCCCCCCC
>NW_018165307.1:91568-95150 GCF_001263595.1 Phalaenopsis equestris | reverse complement strand
ATTCACAGCCCTAATTTCTATTCAATTCTTAAAATCCCAATATCAATAGTCAAGATCATCAACTCCATAATTAATGAAGTAACACTTGGTATAATCGACATGCATTTCAAAAAGACATTCCAAACCCTTGAAATGAAAAAGGTTCATCTCTTTTACTCCATTGATTAGATAAACAGTACTACTCAAAGCATTCACCCAAAATCTATTTTGTTGTAATGCTTCTGAATATACCATCTTAATGCATATTCCGCCAGCAACACAAACTTCTATGAATGCCTAATTGTAACATCCTCCCCTTCTATCTGATCATATGCACTTAATCTTCACACAAGAACTACCATGCATCAGATTTATCTTTCGGAAAACACAGGCACACACACCTCGGTAAATAATCAGCAAAGGTGATTTACCAATCAAGTTCCAAGGGATGATGGTGGAGAAGATCCCCAGACATTGTTGTCAACAAGCTCCAATTAATGTTACTTTCAACCAATGTAAAACTTACATTCCTCTACTAGCCAATGACAAACTTCACTATACCTTGAATCCAGATACTTTAAATTGATAAACATATATATTGAATATAGGATCGATACCAACCTTTTCTCGCCCATCTGTCCCAACCTTCAAAGCCATGTTCTCCCAATAATATGTTATATATACAATGTCATTTATTCATCGTCTTATCACCATGGCACCCATTGCCACAGTCTCAGTATTGTTACAGAAAATCAAGATGTAGCCTTCTAAACCATACAAAAGTTCCTTTTCAAGCCGTAATGTATCTCACACATTGTGAATTTTCATCAGTCATATAAATCACTTTGATCTGCACATCACCAACACCTAAAGTACTAATTGGCTCATTATCAGCAAGATAAACTCTTTTTTGAACTTATTCACAAATAGTTAAATGTAAGCCTTTCATACGGAATAGAGTAATTAGACCTACTTGAGTCCAGGATCTAGTACTCGGTGGGACTATCATCATTGAAGATTAACACATCATAGATATAGCCAGCTGAAGCATTCATATATTACTCCATCTAACTTCAACTCTACCAACTTCTATAAACAGTCTCATTTTATGTGGACAATTTTGCTACATTACCAACAAGCGCCGCTATCTCCATTTGGTTGCCCTCCCTTCTAGTATTTGAACAAACCTTCATTGTTGCCTCTCTTTGTTCATCTCCATCAAAATTTTAGATTCGAGCAATAAAAGATGAATATTCACCCGACTTTCATCTTTTGGTCCTAATTTTACGATCAAATCATGAGCATCATTGAATTTTTGCCTTGTAGAATAACATGAATTGTTGATCATTTTTTAAATAACATATATCAACTAGATAAGAATAAAAACATATTAAGAACGTTCATGTAATGCCAGAGTAAAGAGAAATAGTACAAAAGTAAAAAAAGATTAAAAAAAATGTCATTTCTGTTAAATAGCTTGAAGTCCGGTTAAAAAAAGGATAAAAGAGATAAACTTCTTTTTTTTGCTGCTCCTGACATAAAGAACATGAAGTCTTAATTTGTCAGAGTCAAAATTCTAAATGGTCCGATCAAAATAAAAAATATATTGTAACAAATATTTATAATTGTGTTAACCGTCTCGATAACTTGCAAAGAATTGTCGGTGATAATTTCAATAAAATAGACCATTAACACCAAAGTACTAGCAATAGAAGGAACATCAATTCATTTCCCTTGAAGAGAAATTGAATATAACTTAAGTTTGGAGAACAAACCTAAATAGAAGGGTGACCTTCTACAATATAATAAGCAAGCGCAAAGCCCTACGATTGAAATTGAGAATTTCTCAGCTCCGGATGAAACTTACAATAATTAAAAAAACTAGGCCAAAATTTTGACAAGATGGACAAAATTAAGACATGTTTTCAATTTTCAACTTTTGCTAATATCTAAACAGCGGAGACTCAATCCACACCTTATGGAATAGTGCAGTAACATTCAATTTCACCAATACTCTAGCCACAGAGTCTAGCAGAATGAAATGTTACAGCATCCACCTGTAAAAAAGTGGTCCGGTGAAGTATGGAAAATAAAGTCATTGTTAGATTGTTGATCGTTATCACAATTATGTACCAGCTTCTTCATAGCATTGATACTGCATCATCAAAGTTGATAGATACAAACTCAAGTGACTTGTGATCAAACTAAAGTTATTAATATGCTCAACTGCGAAGTTATCTTCTATAATATCCTAAGATCAACTAAATGCTTCATGTATATGTCTGGTAGGGCTGTTAATGATCTAATGGATCGTTTTCAAGTCGAGTCGGGCGGCTCAGAAAACTTTCGATCCTATCTCGATCCGAGCTAAAATTCAAATCAATTTACAAGTGATTAACAATTTTCGAGCTAAATTCGTTAAATTTACAGCTCTAAGATTAGTAAGACTATTAACAATCCGATTTCGAGCCGAGCTGGGGTTGGCTTGAAAAAAAAACCGATCCAAAATTTTGGCTTGCTGCTCAGCTCATTTATTTGATCCGATCTCGATCCAAGCAAAAATTCAAATCAATATTCAAGCAATTAATAATCTTCGAGCTAAATTCACAGCCCTAATTTCTGGTTGAGCTTCCATTATATTAGAGAAATATGTAGAAGTCAATGCCCATCATTAGTATTAGGCATACAAATCCAAGTGTATGTTAAGAATATCCCAATATTCTTGACTCATGGTTGGTGGTTTCCTCCCCAATAAATGCGGATATAGCTTCTCCTTAGTACAAGTAATACTCAAGCTGCATGTTCCAATACCTCAAATTCTTTACATCATTCTTGTCAATCTTCACCTCCCCATTCTCAAACATCGCTGCTCCCACCATTGACTTGAACCTCAAATCCCAACTTTAATACAAGCTGTTGTCAAAAATTTGTTTGTAAAAGCAATCTTAAAAAGAAGAATGAGAAATAAAATCTACAAGAAACAACAAAATAAAAAAAGTTTGGCAAAGTTCACTTACATCCACATAAGTATAGGAAAAGATATCTTCATATGAATAAAGCAATACAACTTTTTTTCTTGCACGTCTTATGAAAAATTTCCCTCATATCTATTCCCCTCTCTTTTTTAATTTTCCAGCAAAAGCAGAAGCACTTTTTCTATTAGCACATTTCCTTCCAATCACTGCTCACCGATTTCAAATAAAAGATAACTTTGGTCATTTATCCTGCTTGCTAGCCAGCAACTTAACACACATTAGCTTATGCCACCAACCAATCTCACCATCTACAATTCACAGCCGCCTCAAGCCATCTTCCCAAGTCATTCCGTTGCTAGCTACCAAAAGAGATATGGTGCTAACCTTGTGCCGAACTACTTAGACCACTTTGCAACTGCAATCAATTTCTTCAAGTTTCTCATTAGTTTCGGCAGTCAATCATCATCAATCTCCTAAGAATACCATCAAGTAAAATCCTCAATTGTCAGCTTGAAAGTTTCAAGTTCGCCACCAGCTTCCAAGCCTAAGGATCTGTTTGGGGCAGCTGCAGCTTCTCAGCTTTTCAGCTGCAACTGCGCTGCCCCAGGGAGCTGTTGTGGGGAGCTGT
>NW_018165307.1:76745-90267 GCF_001263595.1 Phalaenopsis equestris | reverse complement strand
GTTGGGTGCAGCTGCAGCTTCTCAGCTTTTCAGCTGCAACTGCGCTGCCCCAGGAAGCTGTTGTGGGAAGCTGTTGTGGGGAAGCTGGTTTGTTGGCTGTTTGTTGCGGCTATGTGAAAACAACTGTGGGGCAACTTTTTTTTTTTGGAAGAATGACTATTCTGCCCCTATTGATATTTAAAACTATAAGAAGTGCAGTTATGACTCAAATTTCATTTTCTTTAGCATGAATAACCTACAATTTGTGCCACTTTTAGCTCTCCTAACATAGTAGTTAAAGAAGTAAAAAAAGATTTAAATACATACATTCAATTCTTATACATTTACATGGGTACCACCTAACCTTTAATTTTTATATATATGTCACCTTATCTCTGCAAAAATAGGTGTATTTCATTTTCTAAAGCTTAAAATAACTAATATCTTAACATGTAAACACATAGAAATTAAGTGGTACGTACGTAATTGCTCCAACAAAAAACAACAAAGGAATTGGTGGAACGTATGTAATCGTCATTAGAGATGACAAATTAAAGTTAGAAGAATCAATTGATGGAAAATTTTCGAGAAGGTTCAATGGCACTTGAACAAAGACACAAAAAATTGGCAACAATAACCCATTAATTTTATGTAAATCAACTCGTTCTCCTGAGAGGTGCACGTTGAGATGAACAACTCACACAAAATTATGAAGCATTCAAGGAAAAACAACATAAAAAAATGTTCAAAATTTTTGAAATTGTTTGCACTAAATTTCCATTTAGAGAAAAATAATGCAAATGTTACTAAAATCAACGTGTCTTTAAAATAGAACAAGTGATGCCCTCAAATCATGAATAATCCTTATTTTCACAAAAATATTGTACATGGTGGGTTGAACTTCAACTAGATCCACTACAAAAAGAAAGGTTGCAAATAGAATGCCCCATCACCGTGAATCCAAATCAAAACAGGGAATCCTAGCACTAAAAGTATAATGCATCAAACAAAATAGGATTAGAAACACAAGAGTCTCAATCAAGCAATCTCACACTGCAAACGGTTGGTCAAAGAGAAACGTAAACAAACCGTCTGGTCTTCTCATCAAAATGTCAAAAAACAATCACAAACAATGTGGGGTTCTCTCTTCGTCCAAAATAGGCCCGAATGAGCACTTCACATAATAATCCAAACCAAGGAAAACATTGATAGATTAAGCATCCAGAAAACATGAGAGCATCAAAAACATGAAGAAGAAAACGAAAGTGGCTGAATCTAACGAGGGGAACATTCTAGAGAACAACATTAGGAGATCGATAAAGGAGAAGAGGGACTGACCTTTGGTGCGCAGGCGATCGGAGCTCAAGCACCCCTTCCTAGTCGAAGATCGGCGGGAAAGAGGAACATAAAATGTCAAGGCGGGGTGAAGGTCGGCATACGCGTATAAGTAAAAAGGAAAAACTCGTAGTAAAAGCATATCATGGGAAGGATCCGGTGGCCCGCATTCCGCTGCGCGTCGAGGCCGCTGCGATCAAACCGCCGCCCCATATGGGGGAGATTTGCAGGGGAACGTTGTGCCACTTGCGATCAAACATATTAACAGATTGTTTGGAATCACTTTTTTTTTCTTTTAAAAACAAAAAAAAATGTTAGTTGTGCATTTTTAGTTATTTCTATTATTTTCTTTTTTGGATGCAATTTTGAAAACATTAAAAACAGATCTTTTTTAAACCAAACTTGATTCCATCAACCCGCATCCCGACCCACCCCTAATAACTTGCCTTCATGCCTAAGAAGGCGTCAAAAATCTCCTTATCTCCTTTAAATCCAGCCTCACGAGCATATCCATGCCGAAGCAAAAGGACTCCATTTTGTCTCCTCTTGATCAACCTCATATCTTTCCAAGCCCTTGTGGACACCTCCCCACTTCCTCCAAGGTATTGAACAATGGTGTCCATCGCGATCAACGCAACGATGACTGTCCCCACCACCATTTACCCCATGGAAGGATGAACCAACTTTGTTGTTACTCCAATTCCTAAAATTCTCATGCATTGCAGGAAGCGGGCCCCCCATGGTTTTCACGCATATTTTGTCTTCCACAATGTATGTTTGCCAAAATGCCTCAACTGCTCCACCATTCTATCTTGTATATCTTCAACGTTTAGCCCTATACAAGCCGCAAAAATGGTTTCTTCAATAAAGATTCAATCAGAGAAGGGCATTGCCTAAAGAATAGTGGGAAATACAGTGTTGCATTGCATAAGCTCGGGGTGGAACTATGAATGAGACTTGACAATCCACGAAAATTGCCTGATCTAAATCAAAAGAATGTTCCTCAACCTCAGCTAGAATGCTTTAGGCGACCGGATAACCGGGGTTGCAAAGCTTGTTGTACTTGATGAGGCAACAAGAAAAGCTGATGGAATCGATGCAAAATACGAGGAAGCAGGAATTGTCATGGACAACATTGAAGACTTTAGATTGGTGAAACAGAAGACATTGGAGAGGAAAATGCATAGCACATAGAATTTGAGGTGGTGTCAGTTGACTCGGGCATAAGGGCGGAGGCCCAGAAGGAGACGATTTAGTCGTGGTCCATTGAAATAGTGACTATTTTTAAAAATGATCCAGCAAAAAAAATGTATCTTGTTTTTTTATTTAATAAAACATTGAAGTGCTAAGAAGGAGACAATTTTAAATGTGGTCCATTGAAAATAGTGATTATTCTAAAAAATGATCAAACAAAAACAAAATTGTGTTTTTTTTATTATGTTAAAACTATTAAAGTTCTCAGAAATCAAACATGTTTTTTATTTATGTTGAAATAATATAAAAACAAAATTAACTAAAAAAAAAAGTTAAAACAGGTGATCTCAAATGGTCCCTAAACAATTAAAATTTGATCCTGCGAAAGGCACTTTCAGCACGCTTTCTTCAAGAATGATCGTAAAGAATACATAGGCATGTTAAAAACTTATCTAAAATGTGGTATATAACACCATTCAACAACAGTTCTGACAATTTTGCCACCCACTTAACATTTTTTAATCAAAAGTTAATTTTATTTAGGGGCTTTTACATACATAGCACCCAAAACTTTCGTATTTACCTGTCTCACACCTAAACTTTCATAATTACAAATATCATACAAAAATTAGCACGCATTATCACCTTTTAATAGTCAAATTCACCTTTTCATCCATAGATAAAGCGCTATGCGTGTAAAAATGAAAGTTTGGGTGTAAGATTGGTAAATACATAAAAATTGAGTACTATGTATATAATTTTCCCTTTTATTTAATGACAGTTAAAGAAAATAAATAAATACTTAGAAGCTATAAAAAAGATTCTATGTTGCCAAATGTCTAAGAAAATCGTTAAAAATTTTTCAAAATCAATTGAAAATATTTACTAAAATAATGGTGTGTATTTATTAATTATTCAACTATCACAAGAAGGAAAATAAGCGATTATTGACCGAAGCAACGAGTAATATGTATGATTTTTAACATTTTTTTAGCAGGTGAGGACAAAGGCACTACGTCATTAATATATACAGTTCCAGAGACAACTTATAGAAATTGTGGATGGGTTTCTAAATTAAATGTCTTGTATCAAAGCTTTGAAGTTTCATTCACGCAGGAGAAAACCAGGTGATTTCAAATTTCCTGGTTTTCTCTGGATATCAGGGGAATTGGATGATTCTGACGTAGTGCCTTTGTCCTGCGTGAATGAAACTTCACTGGAATTGTGAATGAAACTTCTACCGATTGAAAACTCGCATTCTGTGATTATCAGGGGAATTGGATGCCATAGGAATGGAATTGGTAGAGTTCACTTTGTTTTTGGAGGGAAAATAAGAAATAGAATTCAAATTTTTGAGTTCAAATTTGAAATTTCATAAGTAGTTTTCCTTACTCTTTTCTTGGTGCCATGGTAAGCTAAGAAAAATTTTATTTTAATATGAAGTGAAATGACTCAAATTCATAAGCAGATAAGAGACATGATTCTACGAAACAGGTTACAAAACATACAGAATAAGGTGCAAAAATTCTTAGAAACAAAGATGACCTCACAAGTCCCAACATGGATAAAAAATCAAACTGTTTAACTTTGAGGTGTTAAATCCAAAAAATATAAATAAATAAAACTCACTAAGCATCAATAACACTTACAGAAACAATGCTTGAACTTAAAATAAATAATACAAAAACTAAGTGAATGAAGAGTGAATAATAATCTCTTACTTTTCCACATAGATGTGCTTTACCGTACCAAACTTTGAGCACTCTTCTTGCACATCCTCTTTAATATCCAAGTCAAAATCTGGTTCAGTCTGGAATAAAACTTAAATAGTACTTTGCAATATAAGGCATAAAAATCTACTCAAAGATAAATTTATGCTTGGATCCACATATACAAGCACATGAGCAACAGAACTGCATGTCTATAGTTATAAATGCATGAAATAAGGTAGTCTACTGAAAATGAAAAGCATCTGCACATGTGTACATATGTTTGCTTGCATGTAAGAAACAATATATATATAATATAAATGTACGTGTGTATGTACATGTAGATACATGTATATTCGTACATACGTATACATACGTGTATGTAGGTACATGTATGTACGTTTCACATGTGTATGAGGTATATATGTAAGTGTATTTATCTAGGTATACATGTGTATGTGTATGTGTTTGCGTACGTGTATCTATATACGTGTGTGAGTGTCTATATATATATATATATATATATGAGAGAGAGAGAGAGAGATGAACAAGTAAAATATTATACAACTGAATATGTATTTAAGCATTTCTATGTACAAGTATCCGCCCACATGCACCAGCCTGCTCTATTATGTGTTGACCACAGAAATGCAGCTGCCTGTGGGTGCACAAAAATCAAGCAACCTTACATGTGCCACAATCCATGGTGCATATCCGTATGCATATATCAAAGATTGCAGAAAGCACATAGGATATAAAAAAAAATATTCATAGATAAAAACGCATGCTCCAATGCATTGTCTTGATACCTTGCTATGGTATCCCGCAAAGAATAAACGTGTCAGCAAATGCATTTAAATGCACACAAAATTGCGAGTGTGCTAGTATTCATATATCTATATTACTATTTAAAAAGTGGCCTGTGATTCTTCTACTATAAATATTAGCCCTTCATATAATTTTTAACTGTTGTGGCATTAAAACTAGACCCTCAATTTAAAGAAAATAGAAAATTCTAGCCTCCCATTTACCTCATTTAAATCCCCACGCGTTATTTATATAATATCTTTTATTGGTTAATTCCAATGAAAAGGCGGAAACATTTTCAAGTGTTCTTCTGAAGTTAAAATGTCAATCAAAATGCAATAAGCAAAAGCTTAGTCAAGTAATTCTAAAAGAAAGGAAAAGTTAGAACGTTTTCAAAGGGGTCAGGTGAAGCTAAGGCATTGTTTCCAAAGTTTGATTATACAAATACAACTAGGCAGGCAGAACATTTGCGGATCCTTGCAACATTTGAGTCTTCATTCAAAGTTTCATCTGCAATTTATGTGATTATGTCCACGTAAAAGTTCAACAAAGGAAAGATAGAACAACCCATCAAATTCTCCTCATCTATAAAACTAATTCCAAGCCTGAATGCAGACAAACAAGGTATCTGGTTAGCACTCCTAAGCGACCCACATTTCAGTGTCGTTGGCACAACATGCTCTCAATTTTAGTAGACAAGCATTTCTGCCGAACAAGCAATGCCTAACTTTAGTGGAGGTATCCAAGTTTAGACACAAGGTTTAGCACAGAGGTGGAGGATTAAAGATGTCAAAATGCTAGTGAGACAAGCGGAAAAGAAGAGAGAAAACAAAACCTAACTTGAGAAGATGAAATAGAAAATCCTACCAGCAAAAGTGTTATTTACAAATTACATGATATAGAACATCAATTTAATTCTGAAAGCCTCACTGAGATTAAAAATAAGGGCTCCACCTGAGATCAGATAAGGTATCATCATTAATATAGCATCAATAAAAAATTTTATATGGAACTCCAAAAATTATAATAAAAATTAAACATTTAAACTAAAAATTTTAGTTAAAATTTTTAAATTTTCATACATCAATTTAGCACTTTGAAATGGAAAAAAATTAATTTAATTTTTTCCTTTAATTTAATTATCTTGAGGCTTGATTAGGAAGCAATCAGGATGACCACCCCATATGGGGAGAGAACCTCAAAGTGAAACTGGAATGGTTTCACTCTAATTTTGTTTCTTTTTTTTTTTGTTTTTTTTTTCTTTGCTTCCCTGCATGTAGTGTTTCACTCTAATTTTGTTTCTTTTTTTTTTTTTTCTTTGCTTCCCTGCATGTAGTTTTTCCCTCGATAATTTATTGCTTGAATAAAATCTGATAAGTTAGTTTAAAAATTTTTAAATGAGGTTTTTCTCCACATCATGTTTTTCTTCGATGAAAACCAAAGTCTTCATCATTTACATGTTCCATCTCCTAATCTTTTATGTAACATATTCTCAGTTTCCTAGTATCATTCCAAACTATTTTTTCATAACATGAAATGATAAAAATAATTGATAAATATCCCTTGAAGACTGCTATTTTTTGTCCACTCCCACCACCCCTAAAAGAAATTGAATTGCAACAAAATGCTTCAGATCTGATCTCCACATATTCTGGTAACAATTAATAGCCTTTCAAGTCCCTCCATACAACCTAAAGTCCATTCTCTAACTCAATAAGTTCAATATTAGTAAAATCTATATAAATTAAGTCACCTTGACCTACACTTAGCTTTTACCCATCCCTTGCCTGATAACCCCTTGAAATTTCACCAAACACTAGAGATCACATCTGAAGGCATTGCCTAAATATTCTCAAGTTGTTCTATTTCTTAGAACCTTCATTATAAAAAAACCCTAGATCCAACCCTTCAAAAAATGCTCTAGAGCTGTCTATGACCTAATGTCTTGTTTGACTCCTTCGCTTCAACAATCACCTCATTAAAATTATTTCAATCACTCAAGAGTGCTCCACAGATCCTTAGCAGGCCAATAAAAAAAGTGAAAGCTTTGGACAACCCTTTCTGAAGCTAGGTAAGCTTTGGTATCTAGCCATTCTCAACATCCTAAGATCCATAATAAATTTATTAGCTTTTTGATATTGATTGTCTGCACGGTTGGTCCTAAAAACAAAAAGGTGTTTAAATAATAAGTGGCCTAAAGGGTTCCCTAAAAACTACAGTCCTCATAAGTAATAAGATACTTACTGACCTAAAGGGGGTGTCTTGCCTTATCGTATTTGCCCATGCAGCTTTTTACTAAGGTGTCTAAGGTAATATTTGATTCTATGCATCTTCTTCTTTTTATCCAAGTTAGGTTGAACTTTCCAAGTGCATTGCTTCTTTGCTAAGGAATTGTTCCATGCATACTAAACTTTGCCTTATCAAAAGTTACTATCATAACCATTCATCATATGCTAACCAAAGAACTAATCCATTGTACCCTCAATAAAAAAAAAAATATTAGCATGATATAAAACAATGTATGAAAAATTAGTAGAAAGATCATCAAATTTTTTAGTATTCATATTCCACTGGCTTGTTTACTCCCATTCCTTTTAGAATGCGGCCTAGTGCTAGGCCGGGTTTTTTTAGAAATTGGGTGGGGTCATCAACCTCGTAATCAAGTTGGATGGGTTAGTTAAGTGCAAGGGTTGTGGTGAAACTTCTGGGGCTATAATTTGCATGCAAAGTCAACTTCAGTGTTTATTTCCTCTCAAAAAGAGTAGTTATATGGATAGCATCTAGTGTGATATCTTTCTTATAGACATAATACATACTTTGCTATGCCGACCTTGGCTATACAATTTTAATATCGTACATTATGCTAGGAAGAACATCTACATCATTATCATTTAACCTATAAACCATTAGAGAAGGCACATGTTATAACACCACAAAAGCCATCCTCTAATATTCAACCAAATTCCAAAGTAAGAAAAGTTCTACACTACAAATAATAGTGATTAAAACCCCTAAAAATGGTGGAAGAAATTGTGCATCTGATTCTACCACCACAATTACACCTGGCTATAGGATGGAGAAGGTTTGGTTCATACCCTTACCAGAGAGTTTTCCAGTCACTTCCTTTGCTTTATTTGAGGGACATTATTTCAGAGCCTATGAAGTAGCATACTTGTTGCCGTCTCCCTACTTCAGTTAGATTTTAGTATCAATGCCGTTGAGAATAGGACTGGTTAATTGCCATTATTGAGAGTCATATAGTATGTGTTAAACGCCATAAATGGATCTCAACTCCCAGATCCATTCCCTTATAGAATAAACTCAACTGAACAAGTAAATTTGAAAAAAATAAATTGATGAGCCATTTAAGAAAAGCTCCTCCATGAAAGCCTTCTTTGTTGTGCATTTTTTGCCCTTCTGATTCCAAATAAGAATGCCTCATAAAGGATCTGTATGGATAACAAGACCATCAAAAAGCTTACAACCAAGTTCCCGATACCTTAGGCTTGAGGGCATTTTAAACCTTATCTTTGGAGCCAATTATTTTTCTAAAATAAAACTTAAGATTGAAAACTACCAAAACAAAGATCAGGGAAGGAGATGAGTGAAAGATTTGTCTTAAAAAGCCCAGATGATATCCATGTGTGGTTAGTCATGCCTGCTGGCTTATCCAATACTCTTGGTATCTTCATGAGGTTGATGAAAATTGTTTTCAAGCCATATATAGGAAACTTGTGATACTCTATTTAGAAGACATCTACATTTTCAAATCTTGATGAGAGTAATAATTTAGAGCACCTCAGGCTAATATTTGAGGATTTAATAAATCAAATCTTGATGAGAGTAATAATTTAGAGCACCTCAAGCTAATATTTGAGGATTTAATAAAAAAAAATATTATATTAACATAAAGAAGTATTCCTTTATGCAAATGAAAATTCTTTAATTTCATTGTGTATGGATATAGAATTAAACCTCATCACTCTAAAATTAAGGCGTTTATAGACTGCCCCCAACCCTACTAGTTTTACTGAGGATAGAAGTTTTCATAGCCTAGCTTCCGTTGATAAGAGATATATAAAAAATTTTAGTAATCATTGTTGCTCTGATAACTAACATTGTAAAAGGACAATTTGCTTGGATCCCTAATGCATACACATAATAAAACTGTAGAAGCGTTTTCTAAAGTGACAATAGGCTTTCTTAGAACAGCATGTGCCTAGTTGTAATAGATTTACGAAGAAGTGCCATGTATGTCCAGATTTTCATATCATTTAACCTAAGCATCATAGTAAATTGCTTTCTTACCTTCCTCTTTCTTACTTGTATCAACATCCTCTCACCCTTTTTCAATAGTTGAATTTCAATCATTATCCTCTTCTATACAAAAAATTAAATCAGAATATTTTTTAAAATAATAACAATAATTACTATTAATAATTTCTATACATTTAATTTATATACCAAAACTTTCGGTTACTCTATTGTTGGCCTTCATTACTCTTGTTCCTTCCTCCAACCAAAAGGTCAACATAGAAATCTTCCTCTCATAACTATGATTGTGAAGCCACATTTTCATCTTCCATAAGTAATTTCTCATTCGATGGCAGATCATAACCAACCAAAAAATTTTCAACATCCACTGAAATTTTCTTTTCAAATGCCTATCTTTTAACCTCTTATTATATATTTTTTTTTAAACTAACGAGCTTATATTTAAGGTAGTAAGGAAATTTCTTTACTTAATATGAACATGATTATAATTGCTCCAATTTTGCTTGCACAATGATGACGAGCATGTAAGACCCAACACTTCAAATTTAAATCTTCATAATTTTTAAGTAACATGTCAAAATTAAATCCATGGCATTAATAGTTTTTAAAAAAAGAACAAAATGAGTAACATATACAAATTTAAACCACAACAAAAAAATTCAAAAGCCAATGTCCATATAAACTAGGTTTTTACTTAGCTAGGGAACATTTGGCTATAATATCTTTAGCTTGCTGCAATCCAAAAAACTTTTATTTCTAGAAAACTACAAGTTGGAGATCAATCTTTCAACTCTACCAAATCAACAATCCTTATATTCATTACAATGGTACAAAACAAGTTTAGTCATTGAATTAGGACTTTTCCTCGTTATATTAATATTGAAATTTTGATAATATCAATTTACATCCAAATATCAATGTAACTTAAACCCTCATTTACTATCTATAATCTCTCAAATTTTCTCATAGTTTCCCTCATCTCCACTTCCTTTGACATTTAACGCATTTGCCACATACATAGCAAAAATAAATAAAACTCATCACAGGCTTTTCCTCCTTATCAAACATTATCAGGAAGGAAACAAGGGTTTTATAGTTGTGGTAGCATAGCTTATGTTCACCAAAAACCGTCTCATTTAAAATAAATTTTCTCAATTATTTCCGTAAATTTATTTGGTTAAGCACAACTTAATCACTACATAAAAGTAAGCATAGTCTCCAAAAGTTACCTCGCTTCTTTCATACTTTCTAAAGCAAGCTACGTGATGTCAAATTACGTGGTTGCATTTCTTTCGTGTTCTTCAAAAAGCTTCATCATCAGGGCTAAACCCAACTATGATTATAAATAACCTCACCTATCTTATGTTTTTTAGTCAAAGTAGAATTATATTATGAAGTTCCCAAATTCTTTTAAGTATTAAATCAACATAATATATGACAGAAGGAATCCAATAAAATGTTGTTTCCTCTCCATTATTTTATTCCATGCCGCCTTATATCCACTTATACTATCAATGACAATTTGGACAATAAGACGCTCTCCAATTTATTTAACAAATCCATCAAGTAATTTAAGAAGATCCATTACATGTCTCTCATGGGCTAATCTTTCTACGACTTTAAAAAGATGATCTCAAAGTGGTATTAACAAGAATGATGATTAAGTTATTACTATTTGTATTTAACAAACCAACTAAGTTTATTATTACTCTAGTTTGTGGCCATGTTTTCTAAATCTCCTCAGCGACCATTTCGGTGGCATACATCCTCGAATTTACAAGCTCTACTTTCATACATGGCAGAACGTATAAAGTCTCAACAATATGAACCTATAGAACAACACAAATTAAAATAGGATGAAGATCTTGCCACACTAAAAAGAACTACAATCTTTAAGAAGAATCCAACAATGTTCATATAAACACAATTCAAAGAGTTGTACTTATAACAATGTTCTTTCGATACCCCACACTCATCATATATTAATCTATAAGTCCCATCGCATCTCAATTCAAGATTTGTGACCAACAAGAAGTAAGAAATTTTTGCCACTACCATAAGAAGAGCCATTATCAACACCACTAAATTGTATTTGTGCTAAATACTTTGACATGGCTGTTTTATTCATGTAATCATGAATTCCCTCTATCATTTTCCGGGGTACTTTGATGCATGGTGTAATATTTCTTATAAGAATCAAAAAGTTAATTTTCCAAATTTATTTCACTTTTAAATTTTATCTAATAAAAATTGCATTTCAGATAAATATGACTTTTTACTCAACAAAACTTACACTTTAACACTATGCCTTCATATCAAATCTATCTTTGTTACTTGCATTTCACAACAAACAATTTTTAGAAGTTGTGACCATCTTTAAATAACACTAAACTAAAAAATCCTTAAGCAATAGTGATGTGGGACTTCCCACTAGACGCAAGCACAGAACTTCCGGTTATTCTAGCCACCCGGCTACAGACCGGTCTTTTGAAGACCGGTCCAGGAGAATCTCAATCGAGCGGTCAGGGCGTGCTCCTGACAGAGCGAGAGGCCTCCCGCAACCCTCCCCTTGCCTTTGTCATGCTTTGCTTTCTTGTAAGGATAAATATTGTTGTTTCAGAGTTTATGATTTAGCTTTTGTTGTGTTAATTTCAGATTCCATTATAGAGATATTCTCCCTGTTCTAGGGATGTATCCGAGAAGGCGGTGGTGCTCCGATTCTATCATATTCCGAGGTGGTGTTATATCCTTTCCCTTTCACCTTCCCCAATCCTTCTCTCTTCTCCTCAGGCGCCAACCTCCTCCTTTTTCATTCCTACACCCAGCCGCCCGTACCTGCAGCCTTATCTTGTTGTCCAACCATCCTCTCTCATTTCCAGCACTCTCAACCAACTGTTCCTCACCCCACTATCCCAGCTTTTAATGTTCAGCATCTTCCAACCACATCTCCATCTACCGCCGGTCACCTATGACCCTCCAGAATAGTTGTCCCTACAATTCTACACCTTCCCCTCGCTGCCACCACTTCTGTCAGCTATCCCGATCCACCTAGCCAACCTGTGTTTGCTTGTATCGTTTATGTTTTGTGTTGCTATTTTTTATTGTGTAGTAACCCTCTCTCTACACATAAAAGTTTGTTTTGTGTGTTTCTGCTATTTTTCCTACTAGTTTCAGTATTATTTGGTATCAAAGCTAGCCCAACTTTAGTCTTATCCTTGGATTTCCTAGAACCCACCTAACCCTTCCACCAAAAACTTTCATTTCTACCCCATCCAATTTCCCTAAACCCTATCTCCACCCAAAATTTTCATCCTATTCATAATCCCTAGCCATGTCACCTCGAAGATACATGCCCGAGCTTACATGGGAAGAGATAATGCGGTCGCTCTATCGCCTTCAACAAAGGCTTGCAGAAATTGAAGAATTAAAACAGGAAAAAATTACCTCCGACCAACATATGGCGAGTCAAAGAGAATAAAGAGATGAGGATCTGAATCTCATCCATAAGGATAATTTCAACGACGAAGAAGGTAGGTCACGATGTTTTGGAATCCAATATTAGAGGAAGCCTAGAGAAGGATACCTGAATCCCTCTCAGAGGTAGACTCGCAGAGAGGAGATATCATTTGGAGGGCACAGAGAGTTCGACATCATGGTAGATTTGCCATAGTTCGAAGGAGGTATAGATGCTGAGCATTTCATTAATTGGTTACAGGATGTTGACCGGATCTTCCAGTATAAAGATGTGCCAGAGGATAAGCAGGTCAAATTAGCGGCCATCAAGCTGAAGTAGTGTGCTCTGTGGTGGGAGAGCTTGCAGAGGTAGAGAAAAAAGGAAGGCAACAATAAGATTATTAGGTGAGAGAAGATAAAAAAGATGATGCAGAGAAATACCTCTCATCCCATTACCGTCAGGATATGTTTCTGAGACTCCACCACCTGCAACAAAGAGATTTATTAGTAGAGTTCACAGAACAGTTTGATTGGTTGCAGATTGTGATCTTGTTGAGCCAGAGGAGCACATCGTAGCCACTTATCTAGGGAGTTTGAAGCCGACTATCAGCGTCGTGGTACAATTGCAGACTTATTCAACACTTGGAGATGTTCAGAAACTAGCCTGAAAGGTGGAGAGAAGCAGAAGCAGAACAAGCAACAGTCATCCTTCAGGCAGCAACCGTCAGGCAGGCAGGCAGGCAGCCTCTCATAGTTGCAACGCACGAAAA
>NW_018165307.1:74546-74777 GCF_001263595.1 Phalaenopsis equestris | reverse complement strand
TCTCCCCCACTTCCCCCTTCTTTTTTTTGGTTTTAAAAAAAAAAAAAAAAAAAAAAAAAAAAAAAAAAAAAAAAAAAAAAAAAAAACTGCACCATCTAATCATTGGAATAAAAATGAACAAAAAAAAAAAAAAAAAAAAAAAAAAAAAAAAGCTGCATTATCTAATCATTGGAATAAAAATGTGTGCCTCATTGTATGTGCCTCAAAGCATGCCTCAAACAACTATGACGT
>NW_018165307.1:22922-74446 GCF_001263595.1 Phalaenopsis equestris | reverse complement strand
AGAATCCCACCCGGACTGTTGAAGGCCAGCTTAGGAGAATCTCAAGCCTCGCGACCCGAGCGAGACTCCTAAATAGGCAAGCAGCCTCTCGTGCCCCTCATTTTGCCTTTTTCGTGTTTGTCTTTTCTCTAAGGATAAATATTGTTGTTTCTGAGTTTTAGGGTTTAATTTTTGTTGAGCGTTGATTTCAGATTCCTTCGTGAAGTTGTTCTTCCTGTTTTAGAGTTGTATCCGAGGAGGTGGTGATGCACTGGTTATATCCTACTCTGAAATAGTGTTATATGATTTCTCTTTCACCTTCCCTAATCCTTCTCCCCTCTTCTCAACCACCGACCTCCCCTTCATTCCCACACCCAACCACCCACCATATCTACAGCCTTATCTTGTTGTCCAACCATCCTCCCTCCTACCCAGCACTCCCAACCGACTGTTCCTCACCCCACTTTTGTTGCCCTTGCTATCTGGCACTTTCCAACAACCAATATGTCTGTCTTCAGTCACCTACGACTCTGCATACTTCAAGTCCCTTTCCGCACCTTCTCCTCGCTGCCACCACCCCTGCGAACCATCCTGATCCACCTTGCCAGCCTCCACCGCCCTTGGAACACACTTTAGAGGTGTATGCTTGTGTCGTTTATGTTTGTAGTTGCTATTTTATGTTGTGTTGTAACCCTCTCTCTACATTAATAAAAGTTTGCTTTGTGTTATTCTGCTATTTTTCCTATTAGTTTTTGTATCAAACAGTGAGTAGAAAAGGAAGAAGAAAAATTAAACAAAGTCAACATATAAGAGGAGAGAAAAGACGAGAGAATAATTAACAAATGAGGTATATCGGGGAGCTTTGGTGACAGCACAATAGTGAAGGCAGCAAAGCAGCAGCTGCACAACAGCAATGGTGTCACAAAAGTGGACTTCGCATAGTCAAGTTTGTCCTCTACAAACCTTGTTTAAATTTTAAAAAAAAAAAAAAAAAAAAAAAAAAAAAAAAAAAAAAGCTGCATTATCTAATCATTGGAATAAAAATGTGTGCCTCATTGTATGTGCCTCAAAGCATGCCTCAAACAACTATGACGTAAGCCACTTTCATAACATGTGGGACGCAAGTCTCAAGGTGTTTTCTTTAGACTTTACTCTAACACAAATCTTAAATTGTGCATTTAAGGATTGGTGAGCATCCTCCGAATAGTTTCGCTTGCTTGGCATCAAAAGTATTCAGGCTCTTATTAAATTTCCTTATTTATTTCCCAACTTACGAATATTTTTAATTCACTTCTTATCTTTTATAACAATTCCTTTGTCATTTATTTGAATGTTAATTGCAAAAATTTTTGCTTTCTTTTTCTTACTTATACACTTCAGATGATAATCATAATCCATTGCTAGAATACGAACATAAATTTTCATTTATCTCTTCACAACTTTCTGTTCTCCATTAACATGATTTTGTGCATGCATTTGTCATTAAGGTTCTATTTGTGGTGGCTTCTTCATTGTTTTACTTTTCAGACAACTATCACACTTTTGTGTGGCTGCTGCTTTACAAAATTTTTTGTGAAAAGGAGCTGCTTTTTACAGCCAGGTCTAGTATAGTGTTGTAGTTATAAGTTGTCCAGTTATTACTGAAAAAATGAAAATATATATAACACACAGCATTTGTCTTACTGAAAAAATGAAAATATATATAACACACAGCAGTTGTCAGAAAAAAAAAAAACTATTTGGGAAAGTTGCAAGTGATATAAATAGACCCTAACCTATACTTTTGATTAATAAAGGAAGTGTGTGTGTGTAAAGTTGTTGCACTTCCTTTATCCAAACAATTCTGATCCTGCAAATTACTTATGGATTATTATATATTCTTATTTCATTCATGCATTTTGGTTTGATTACTCCTTCAATGTCACCGTATGTGATAGCTGCATTTTGCATTTGTAATTTTGTAGAGTTGCATGCCCTTTGCATCCTTGTTCATTTTATTCTTAGTAGTCTTGATTATTGAATTACCTGATGCAGAATTGATCCAAATGCCAACTTGTTGGAACCTATTGTTTTGCCTGAAAACAGCGAATTTTCCGTCAATGTCAATATCCTAGGATTTACATTTTTTTTGTCTTTTTCCAAAAACAAATTAAAATATTTTTTAAAACACTCAAAACAGCTTTTGAGCGTTTTTAAAAATAATCATGTCTTAATAAAATATGCTAAAAATATTTGTTTAAAATCAAAAACAAAAACTAAATAAAATAAAAATAAAAAATAAAAGTGGCCCAAAACAGCAACTAAACTTATATAAATTAATTTGCAAGGTTATACAATGGAGTATACCATGTCTTTTTCTTTTGATTATGACTACCCAAATCAATCTCAAACTTAAAAGAGAACTACCTTTTCTAATTTGCTTAAACAAATCATGTTTAATTGCTGGAAGCTTCAATAGCGTTTGGGAACCCACGAATCAGTGTTTTTGCTAAATCGTTTGCAATAATATCTGCACCATATTGAAAAGACTGCTACAAGTTTCCTTTCTTATTCATGCTTCTAGTATAGTAGTATATTAAAATCTCGTTGAAATTCTTTACTGCATATGCGAACTTCCATGAAATTTTGATGATATTTTTAAATTAAAATTTAATGAATACATATCACATGCTCCATGCACGCACCCGTCATATTTCTATTAATTTTTCAATACTAGAAATACAGCATAACATTGTTGATGTCTAATCTCCATTACCGAAAATAATAGAGTACAATTTTAAATAGTTAAAATTCTTTTGTAAATGAAAATGAATTTATCTACATGCTTTTACAAATAAATTCAGTAGTTTTATTCCCAGTAAAGTGAGTAAAATTTAAAATAATAATATCTTTATTAGCATCAAATTTACATTTATTATAATCTTATCTTATTTTTTTAAATAACGAAAAAAGCACTTGATGCATGTACAATTAAGCTAGTCTACAAAGTAATGCAATGAAAACTACAATTAAGCTAGTCTACAAAGTAATGCAATGAAAGCAAAAAAAAAAAAAAAGACTTCCAAGTATATAGTAAAACCAACCTCAACATTAGGGTCAAACATGTTCTTCAGCAACAAACATTCACTGGGAACCCCAATATTTTCAACAGTTTGAGTGGTGCTAGTTGCAGCAAAAGCCAATGCAGGAGTTGGTAAGCCTGCAAGTCCAGGTATGGTCGATTGTATCAAAGGATTTAGTGGAGGAGCGCCTAGAACTGAAGTTGATGGCAAAGGTAGGTGAGGATTATTGACAGGGGGAACAAGAACACCGGCAACACTACAAAGAAGAAATTATAAAATGAAAAAAGAAATAACCATAACAAAAATTTTCACAAAAATTTTGGTTCACACAAATATAATCGCAGCCATGGAATAACAAGAACATTTGCAATGCTAAATCAAAAAAATATATATAAACAAAATATCTCATAACTGCAAAAATTTTCATATATACTTGATTCACTCATGCACATCATCAACATAAGCCATGCTGCACTTGTCATTCCAAATGAAAATGAGAAGTACCTCAAGTGAAAAATCTATTTTCACCATTTTTTTTAAAATAACTTGCCAAGTTATCTTAGATTTACAAGTTTCCTTCCTAATCCTTTCAAATTAATTCTACCAACCTATCTTAGGGATGCAACATCTAAACTCCATTATGCATATTTATCTATTTTCTACTGTCTTATCCTCAATACTCACTACTCCAATCGTACTTTCACTCAACTAGTTTAATTGCAAATGCACCAAGTGCACGAGAATGAAATTATAAAATTTAAACATAAAAAAAAAATTAAACAGAAAAGAAAAATGATATCAATTATCAAAGTTTAAAATCATGTAAGATAGTTAAGAAAACAATTAGTGAAGTATACCTGTAATGAAATTTGAAAATATTCACAACACAATAATTTTCCAATAAAAAATTAATATTTTATGATTAAAATAAATAATTAATTTATGGTGAAATATAAGTAATCAAATAATGTTGTATAAGTATAATAAAATTCTTACTAATAAATGTGAATTTTATTTTAAAACATAACAATACATAGTTCGGTATATTTAAAAATTAAATCAGTGTACATAAACAATACATCTGATTGAATGGACTCGTCATCACATTGCGATCGATTCCTATAAACATTTTCTTGAGTTGTAATTATGAAATTTTTAGTAGAATCATTGAAATATGACAGCAAGTTTTCTGTATTCTAACTTTTTTGCTGCCTTTAAGATAAAATCAATAAAATAGGACAAAAAATATATAAATAAATTAAATTATCGATGCATTAAATGGATAAATCTTTGGTTAAGAATTTAAATGATGATAATTACAAAAGAAGATTAAGATGATGATTTTGAATTTAAATTTTCAAAATTTATAATTCCAAATACATTCGTAATATATTGTTATGTAAAATTAAACATCACTCAAAATAATTGATACATTAAATAGATAAATCTTTGGTTAAGAATTTAAATGATGATAATTACAAAAGTTTAAGATGATGATTTTGAATTTAAATTTTAAAAATTTATAATTCCAAATACATTCGTAATATATTGTTATGTAAAATTAAACTTCACTCAAAATTTTGACTTTTATAGTGATACTAAGTTGTATGCCATATTAATTTAGAAGAAATAAAACTAAAATAAATAGCTTTTATGCTATCTCCTAACATGTGCATGAATATTATTAAACAGAAACCAAGAACCAATTAGATCATTCAAAGCAAAAATATATATAAAAATGATTTTGAAATACATACTCAAATTGTAATTCTGATTCAGGTTATTGCAGAAAGTAAGTAACTATTAAAATTAAGCAACGAAAGTTCACACTACATGTTAGATTAACAAACTATTATTATTATTATTATTATTATTATTATTGTTTAAAGTGAACAATGTACAAATAGATATAGGCATTCATTTCAAGTAAAATATAGAAAGAAGTATAGTGCTAATACAATTACTAAATGATAAACTAGTTAAAAAATAGAAACAAAAGGAATGATGATTACTAAATGATAAACTAGTTAAAAAATAGAAACATTTCAAATATAAGATGATGAATACATTTCAAATCAAGATAAGATAAAGTTGAAACTGAATTCTGACAAAAATAATGCATGACAGAAATAATTATTAATGAAATAAAATTTTAAAGCATTAACAAGATGAATACATTTCAAACGAAGATAAGATAAAGTTGGAACTGTATTCTGACAAAATAAAGCATGATAGAAATAAATATTAATGAGATAAAATTTTAAAGCATTACAACAACAACAAAGCATTAACAAGAAAAAATTAACATAGTAATTAAAATTAAAAAAAAAACGCAAAACAGTAATGTTAAAAGCACAAATTACACTGCATCTATTATTCAAAAACATGAAGTAAAACAAAAATTAATTCAAATTAGGTTGAGAATAAAAATAATAGTAAAAAATGAGAGATAAATTGCTAAAAAGATAAAATAAAATTAATATAAAATAAAAAAAATTAACAATGAAATAAAATTTTTATTTAAAATAAAACACTCAATAAAGTAAAGGAAACAATAATAATAACTCCTTTTGATTAAAAAAATAGATGGCCACTTAATGGCAACACCAAAGAAATATATAAATGGAAGGTGGAAGGAAGAATTGAGGTAAGTTTGAATTATTGTAGCTAATGCCATATTTGTCTTTTTATATTCTCAAGATTATGCCTTCTTGGCTTATAATAAATTAAATATCAGTTCATTATATAATTTTTATTTGTTAGTTAATATAAGAAATAAAAAAAAAATTAATACACCGGAATTTAAAAAGCCATGTATTATAAAGAAATAAATATTAATCATTAAGGAATAATAATATAATTTATTAATTGATATTCATTTATTAGATATTATAGGACTATGATTGAAATCATCAAATAATACTAAAAAGAAAAGTTATGAATCAACATGAGGAAATGATAAGGCAATACTAAAATAATATTAAAATTGTTTTATCATATTCTTATGATTATAGTTCTTTGATTTCCATCTAATTTATAATAATTCATTAATTAATATTTACTTATTAATTAATATGAAAAAATTAAAAAATTAAAAATTCCATTATGCTGAAACTTAAAAATTCCTTGATTATGAAATACTAAATTCTCATTTATTAACTATTAATAACGTAATTCTTTAATTAATATTTTATTATTCAACATCAGATGGTTACTATTGAATCATCAAATCAAACTAAGATGAAAGGCTATGATTCAATATAAAGAGAATCACACTAAGTACAAACCAGACTCTCTATAATCTTGTCCGTCACTAGAGCTAGACCAAACCTATCACGGATATATTCATTTTGAACTTTGTCTCTTAAGTGCAAGCCACTCATCCACCTAAGCATTCTCATCTCAGCAACACTTAACTTTGTTTTATGCTTCTCTTATAATTCAAATCATCAAATCAAATTTAAAAAAAAAATTATGGTTCAATATGGGAAAATCATAAGATACTCCTAAAGTAAAATTAAAATTGTCTTGTCATATTCTCAAAAATATACTTCGAATTCTATTTAACTACTAGTAATTCATTAATTAATATTTAATTGATAATTAATTTGAATTTTAAATAGTAAAAAATTATGATAAGCTAGAATTTAAAAAGCCAATGATTACGAAATACTAAATACTCATATATTAACTAATAATAATATAATTCATTAAATAATGCTTATTTATTAGACATTAGATAACTATCATTGAAATCTAAGATTATATCGTCATATTTTCAGATTTATACCTCTTCAACTTCTATCTAATTCATAATAATTCATTAAATAATATTTAGTTGTTAATTAATCTGATAAATAAAATTGTAAACATGTATGATAAGCTGTAATTTAAAAATTCGTTAATTATGAAATATTAATCCTCATTTATTAATTACTAATAATATTGTTTATTAATTAGTATTTATTTTTTTGAGAAAATTGAGCCCAAAGAACAATATGTCATTCAAATCCGCGACCTTACTGCGAAAAACTAAACTATCAACCATGATATCAAGGTTAAGTGCTCTAATAATTATTCATTCAGTAAACTAATATCTACTTATTAGATATTGCATTACTATAGTTGAAATCATCAAATCAATATAAGTATAGTTAAAGGATATGATTTCACTTCTATAATAGTAGAAGTAATTCATTTGATCACTTGTAAACAATTATTCTTTAAAAAATAATAATATAAAAAAATTATAATTTAATTTAATATAATTAAAAATTAATCCAAATTTAAATTACTTGTACCCACAATTCAACTTCAATGATATTACTTTGGAATATTTACATAAATACAAATCAATTCTTATGTATTCATATATTTAACACCTAAACTACAATTTTTATATATATGCTACTTTCCTAATGAATGTCAAAAGTATATTATAGTTAAAGGATATGATTTCACTTCTATAATAGTAGAAAGTAATTCATTTGATTACTTGTAAACAATTATTTTGTTTTAAAAAACAATAATATAAAAAAATTATCATTTATTTTAATATAATTAAAAATTAATCCAAATTTAAATTACTTGTACCCACAATTCAACTTCAATGATAATATTTTGGAATATTTACATAAATACAACGGAATTCTTATGTATTCATATATTTAACACCTAAACTACAATTTTTATATATATGCTACTTTACTAATGAATGTCAAAGTATATTTAATTTCATAAAGCTTAAGAAAGTGGTAATTTTTATGTGATATGAGAATTTTGGATGATTTAGATGTAAGTAAAATTTTAAAGGGTTAGATATGTAAATACATAACAATTGGTTGGTACATAAATGTAATTTTTCTTATAAACAAATTGAAGTTCTTCTAAACTATAAATTTACCTACAAAATTGATGTCAAACTGAGGCTTGATTGTTTGTAAATATATCAAGTATAAAACAACTGAGAACTTCTAAAATCGTTCAATCAACACTACCATCGGATACCAATGATACAAATTTGTTTACTTAAATGAATTCGTCTCTTTAATTATCAAGCCAAATGAGAACTAGCCCAAATATTAAAAATAAACTAGCTCTTATTTGCCATTGATTTATTTATTAAACAAGCTCAAACACTCATTTACTGAAATGAATTTAGATTTTTTGCACCATAGTCTCTATGAGCCAAATTATTAGGTTTAAGAGAATAATAATCTATAAATAAATTAAGAAAAATGCACACTATAAATAAATGAAAAAAATAATCGATATAATTTAAGATAATATATGAAAAACGTACAAGTCAAATGCTAATAATAATTAAGAAAAATGCACACTATAAATAAATGAAAAAAAGAATCGATATAATTTAAGATAATAATAATGTATGAAAAACGTACAAGTCAAATGCTAATAATACATTAATTTACTTCTCTGTATTATTTTTAAAGCATTAAAAATATGTAAATATCATGAAATTCAAAATTTTTCTCCTAAATAAAATTATTTAAAAGTATGCAAATACAAAGAGGAGAAAGTGCGAAACTAAATCGAATATATCCTCACATAAACATCATTGTTTAGAAAGAAAATGCAAACAATAAGAGGCATGTTCACATGAATCTACTCAAGCTGAAGCTTAGACGAAGTTCAAGCAATCACCGCTGCTGAAGCTCAGACTCAGTTCAAGAAATCATAGATGGCTCCGATGAGATATCATAGTCTTCCTCCATAACCATTGCCATTTTTATAAAGAGGAAGAGCACAACAATGAAACGCCAGAAGGCAGCCCTCACCAATGATCAAAAGAGGAGATCAAAGAATTAATTTATAGGAGAGCTGAGGAGTGCAACCCACTCTAGTAATTCAGTCGCAGAAAATGAATGAATGAAATCTTAAAATGGAAAGATGTGATTTGGGAAGAAGGAATTTTTAACTATAGCTGTTGGATTTTAGTGCCTAGGTTATTTATTATTATTGTAATTAATTTCATATAAGCTTTTCAATTGCAGAAATATAGTTAATTATATAAATTATATGAAATATATGGCTAGGATTCATATTTAGAAATTAAAAGAGTCTTTAAAAATAGTAGTAACATTATGTTGTAATGGTCCTATAATTCTTAATTGAGTTTGTAAAAGCTATTAATATATATATTTTTTTTACTTTTAAAGTTATTTGTGCACTTTCTTGTCACGACCCAGCCCGGAGCTTGAAATTAACTAAGGCAGATAAAGAAAGAACGAACGGTGTGAAATAATTATCTATAATCATCTACATTTTAACAAATGAAAGATTTACTACAAATTTAAATAAAAGAAATACAATTAATATTATCACATTGAAGGTTGTTTGTGCCGTCTATAAATATTTTCTCGTCTATCACTCATCTTTTACTAATTTAATTAAACTTTAAAAATTAGTTAAAACAACTATGAACTAATAAGCCAATGAATACGCATACGTCTAAACTATTGCAATACAAGGAAAAAAAATAACAATATGCATGTCAATTAAACTTATTTATAAATAAATATCATTTCATATTTATAAAACCGCCACAAGATGCATCGTTTAAAAATTGTATCAATTAAGACACATCAATAACAATATATTTTTCTATTTACGTCCAAGTGAATATTAGTGTTCCTCCACTAGTAATATCAAGGGGTATTCCATCACAGTCAGCCATGCACATACAAACATTCAACATAAAAATATGTATTCATCACATTTAATCATATTTTATAAAACATATACTAAAATGCAGGAGTAAATAGACATACAAACATTCAACATAAACATATGTATTCATCACATTTAATCATTTTTTATAAAACATATACTAAAATGCAGAAGTAAATAACTACAACATTCGCAATGATATGACCAATAAAGAAAAGAATAGCTAAATTAGAATAAAGCATCCACAAATATCATTAATTGCAAACATATATGAGAAGAAACAAATTATTGTTATAATTTAAAAGTACAAGTACTCACCCTGATGATTAATGGCGATTAACTTAAGCTTAAACTTGTTTTTATATCGTATCTTCTAAGTTTAAAACCTAACCTAACATGATATTTAACACATTTATTATTTTAACAAACCATTTAATTAAGTATTAAAATGTTGATGATGAGAAAGTCGGTATTGCACAGGTTAATGAATTTGTTGGTAGTGCTTAAGAAATGAGTTTGGAGAGAGAGAGAGAGTTTAGGATTTATGCAACGAGAAAATTGTTGTTGATGCCAACAACGAGCACGTTTAAAATAAGGAAGTGAGCATCAAAGCTGCTTGGAAAGAGGTGAATTCTAAAAAAGCGTCTGAATCTCCTGTAGAGAAAGATGTAGATTCTGTAATGACTTTCTCCTCGGTGAACTCACATAAGGAACAGTCAAGGAGAATGATCCTATTAAGGTAAATTCCAACAGTTCTCATCAAAATAAAGCATTGAAGAAAGCAGCAGCAAGCCTTCAAGCAAGCTTTGAGAGCAAGAAGTGAACAAGGATAAACTAATTAAGAAAATGATGACTATTGAGGAAAGAGTTTCAAAAACTTTAACCAATTTGACAGAAAACACCTTACCCATATGGAGACAAAATTCAGCTGGCATGTCACTTAGTCTCTTTACTAAGGTGTCAGAGAATTTCACCTATGACATTCATATAGAGGTCGAGCATGGAACAAAAGTTGTACTAAAGTGTTAGAGAAGTTCACCAATGACATTCATATAGAGGTCGAGCATAGGAGAAAAGCCATACTTACAAGGAAATTTTTAGGAAACAAAATTTGGCTACTTTAAGGGGGAGATCTCTTTCCTAAGGTTCCTCTCGCTGCTTCATTATGTTTAAGTTGTTTTTGGAAGAGCATCAATTTCCAATATGTTCAGTTCAAGGGTTTTGCTTTAAATTTCCTTCTTAGGTTTTAAATATGTTTTAAAAGGTGAAATCAGAAATTGAGGTGTTTTTTTTTTGTGAGGAGAGACGTAAGTCTCAAGACAGATCAAGGCTTAAGCCTCACAAAAAAAAAATTATAACTCATAAAATTATAATTCATAAATATGACAATTCAAAAACCATAAAACATGATCATTAAACTTAGAATTTTTAGGAATTGCATATTTGCAATTAAAATTAAAACCATAAAACATGATCATTAAACTTAGAATTTTGAGGAATTGCATATTTGCAATTAAAACTAAGGGGATATACATACATACCACCCAATTCTTATTAGTTTTCATACCTGACACCCTAAACCTTAAAAAGAATTGGGAGGTATGTATGTGAGTAAATCTCCCTAAAAATAATTTAAACCTGTTTATAAATCTAATGATTTAATAAACTACGAAGTATATAAACTTATGATGCGCGTTTACATACATACCACCCAACTCTTCGAAGCTCTGGACCTAGAAGGCTCGGGACAGATGTCGCTGCGGATGCTGGAATTCAACGCTCGGGATGATGTTGAACTTCGAAGATTGGACGATTCTTCGATGTAGGCACGCTCGAAGGCTCGGAACAAAGTGAGAGGAAGAAGCAACGAAGCTCTTAGAACGACACTCCAGCCCTAATTTGTGTGTTATGTCGGTTGCATCTAATTTAAATTAGATAATTTCCTTTGCCGCCTTATATGATTCGAGGCATAAACGCCTAGAGGCATACACCACACTGTAGAAAGGCATAAACCTAGCCTGCACATGTGAGGCTTATGCTTTGAGTCGCAGCCCAAGCACCTCGAATCGAGGCACGCCTCAAGATGGAAGCCTTGAATGTTCTTTTAAATGTTGGCCATAAAAATGTATTCTATTCTTTCTTTTGAAATTCTTTGTATAACAAATCAATAAACGAGATAAGATGTCAAAATAAGCTATATTTTGTGTTTTCTTTTCTTTGAAAGTTCTGTGATGGAATTTTAATATTCAATGAAGCAGAAAAAGTTGCTTCCGAATGAAGATAAAGATGATGCACACGAATACAAAACCAAACAAATTGCTTCATGACGAATATGAATTCCAATGAAGGAGGAGCTAAAGACAAGGATGAAGACAACAAATCACATTCGGACGAAGACCAAGTCAAATGAAGATGAAGCCGAAGATAAAAAGCAGACTGTTGACAGCAAGACGTGCGAGGCTATGATACCATGTGATGGAAAACAGCTCTTTATCTTATTCCTCACTTCAAAACACATGCTATATATTAATATACACTCTCATCTCTATAGATTAGAAATATCTCTAATATAAAAGAGATCTTGAGAGTAGATCTTCTCTAATTAGATTACCTAATATCACGCTTCCTAATAAAAAAGTTTCCTAATATGCGAGCTTCAGGTTTATTATTTTCCATAACAAATGTACTTCAATCTATCGTTTGTACTATCCATTAATTTAATTGATGATTACCAGAGAATTGGAGAAGATAAATGTTTGACACCAACTTCAGAGCAAAATGATGCCAACAAGTAACCATTTGGTTATTAATAACTTTGAATCAAGCAAAATTTTCATGTGTTAGAAAAACTCAAATTAAGCTCTTTTAGATATTTTTCAATCAAGCTTCTTGGACTTGTAAGGCACAATCGAGAAGAAGGCCTAGCAAATGTTCATTAGTATCGATCTTACCTTCAACCATGAAGAGTATGAAGTCAGCCAAGAAGTCAGCCAATGTTTTCACCTTGATTGATCCTAGTACATGAAAGATTTGGATTCTGCTATTCTCAACACTTGAGGAGTAAGCCAAAAGGACAAATCTACACAAATATGGCTTACCAAGCATGGTGAGTGACAACATAGTACATGAAAGATTTGGATTCTGCTATTCTCAACGCTTGAAGAGTAAGCCAAAAGGACAAATCTACACAAACATGGCTTACCAAGCATGGTGAGTGACAACATTAAGGACAAGAGCTTGAAAGTATAAACAAAATTTTTGGAAAGTAACAACTAGAGCACAAGTCTCAATTGGCTATCTCATTTCAACATAGATGATTTTCTAATGTAAAATATTGATCATTGCTTTTTTCCATCTATTTTAATTAAAATTGAACTGACCAGCTCCTCACCCACATAATGATAGATGAGTAAGTTGTCAGTGTTAAATGCCTAGTTGCATTCATTGGTCCATTGAAAATCTTTTGCAGTTCTAAGCTTAATGAAAAATGATTGGTATTTGTTTTTAAACATTAAAATGAAGTGCTTTAAGCATTCAACTTGGCCTGTAAATCATAAAATTATTTTGTAGTTCTAGGAGTGTATCTACAAAATAGTTATAACTTTGTCAGTGTTCATCTTTATCTTTTCTGAAGTGCGGAGAAAACCCAAAACATCCTAAACCTGCTTAGAAAATAATTTGAGAAGTTGAGACTCGTTACAACCTTTCAACATAACAATTGTTTCCACGGTCTCAATGATATGCTGAGCCAAAATCTTTCTTTACAAAAAGATCATCAAGAGTTTAATGTTAAGTTTTTTTATTACTATTAATTAAATTCATCGATAATACAATAATAACTAGTCCTAAAATTCTTCAATCTGAATGGCATGATGTTGCAGGTACAATGCGTTGATTGTGTGAGACCACTTCTTCCAATTGGCGATATACATCTAAATTTGATGATAAAGAAAACATCAAGAAAGCTCATTACTGGAAAGGTAATTGCAGGGTCTACGAGGGAGTCATTCCTAGGAAATGGGTAGCTATCCTTGAGAGGTTAAATTTAATTTGAAGACAATGCATATCCTCCAATTCTTGATAGCTTCGTGGATCATAATGACATTGAAACCTAGTAGGGGTATTGAATTTCTTTGATAAAGCCAATTCCCGATAGGTTCTGGACATAGCAGTATGATAGATTTCCCAAGGGAAACGGAAACCTTTAAAATATTTTGTTTCATAAGCAAGAATCTCCAATCAATATTAAATCTATAATACGTCATTAATGTCAGCTCCTAGCATTTAAGATGCCAACCAATCAAAAAAATGGATACTCAAATGAAGGCAGTTGGTGAGTTGTAAGCACTCTGAATAAAAAAATTAATGAGTGAAGGACAATTAAATCATTGTCATCAAAAAGTAAGACTACTCAGGACGCAGACCTACTCCAACTAATTAAAATCAAGTATAGAAGCACTAAACAGAGAGCATGGATCATGTCATCCAGTTAATAGTAATATTCTAATACAGCCATTTCTTTATTCAGGGGATATAGAATATATCCATTAAAAGATGTGGCAGCACCGGATTAAAAATGCTTTTCATTTGAAACAGTCAATACGTCAGCAATAGATGGTTCTTCATCACTCTATTCTACTCAAACATTATGCGTAACTGAATTAGTTTCTAAATGGTTTCGTTATTAAAATTTAAATGCATAAACAGCTCAATATGCTACAAATACATCAACAAGAAATAAATTACAAATCTTGCAAAGTTCTAAATCATCAATTCAATGTCCGTTCTTTGAAATATGTGAATTTTTGCAAGAACAAAAGGAAATCATAGAAGAGATTCCTAGAGAAACAAACAAGTTTAGTGGTACTAACTTGGTAGCCGTGCCACTACGATCCAATTTCTGCATCAGAAGAGCTCTGGAACGTGCATTTAGAGACTGCAACAACGAAATAAAGGTTGATAAGAAGTTGCCAACATAATATAAGGCGGTGTTTTACCCTCCATTAAAAGGCCAAAAGCCCCAAAACATGTGGCATAGGCCCAGTGAGTTTTATATTTAAAATAATTTCAGAAGCAATAAAGATGATTACAAAATAAAAAAAATGAAGAAAAATCTAAAATCCATAATCCATCACCAGAAGATTCAAATGCCAGTAGATATAAATAGAGACATGCAGCACCTTTGACATGTCAACTTCTTCCCAACGAGCAAAAGACAAGCAGCACAAGAAAAACTTGGAACTTCAAAAACATCCGCAACAAAAGGGATACAAAGCATGTCTAACAAAACAAGGTAGGCAAAAAAGCATCACAAAATAAGGGATAAAAGGAAGGGAATTATGGTTTCAATGTTTATGTGTGCTTGTAAGAGAGGAATCAATTTGATCGCTCAACACTTAAAAAAACACAAGGTAAATAATTTTTTTTTATTTTCAATTAAATGAATATCAAAGTTATTTATAATAAATTAAATCCAAAATCCTGGGATAGTTCAATACATATATGGATATGCACTGTTCACATTTCAACGGTGTAACCTTCAAATGAAAATCAAAATGATAAATTATCTTTAATTTATTAAAGCTTCATATGTTATTCAAAGAAATTTAAAGACCATTTAATATAAATCAAATGAATAAGAAATTCTCAATAAATGCTTGCTATTACATGAGATAATAATTATATAATTTTGTCTGCTTTCTAAAAAAATTATATTAAATGCATGACTTTTCTAAGGATCTTTTGGGTCTTTTTTGAGAGTTTTGATATGTAAAAAATGTGGGTTAAATAAGACATTTAAGCTGGTTTCTGAATATCAAAGTTATTTATAATAAATTAAATCCAAAATCCTGGGATAGTTCAATACATATATGGATATGCACTGTTCACATTTCAACGGTGTAACCTTCAAATGAAAATCAAAATGATAAATTATCTTTAATTTATTAAAGCTTCATATGTTATTCAAAGAAATTTAAAGACCATTTAATATAAATCAAATGAATAAGAAATTCTCAATAAATGCTTGCTATTACATGAGATAATAATTATATAATTTTGTGTGCTTTCTAAAAAAATTATATTAAATGCATGACTTTTCTAAGGATCTTTTGGGTATTTTTGAGAGTTTTGATATGTAAAATATGTGGGTTAAATAAGACATTTAAGCTGGTTTCTATATGTTAAGTCATCATCCTTCTTTCCCACATACTTTATGAAATAAACCATCATCTAAAATAACGATATTTAATACATCGGTAATTTTCAGGTGGTAGATTATAGTTTTAGTGTGATCCTAAGCTTGAAGGGCATTTAACAAAAGTGATGAAAATTCTCCAATAGGATTACTCTCCTCATTGTTTTATCTCCTGTCTACCATTTTATACGGTCTTCAAATTGAAAACCACACCATCCATTTTTCTATATTCGATGTAAAATGCACATTTGAATTGAGGTTCATCAATTTCTATAAATAACCTTTCATCAAGCATACACAATATAAATTCAATTAAACAAGTTTAATTTCAACCATGTAGTTTACCGATCAAAGCTATCTAAACATCATTAGCAATCAATTTAATTATTTAATGACTTTTTTATGCACTACATTGATAAACAAATGATCTAAAAAAACTTAATGAAATAGAGAATTTTGCAAGTTTCATGTGTTTGAGAGACTGGATGATTTTTAAATTCCAATGTAGCTCATAATATCAGTGTATACTCGAGGATGGTCTGCATGGGTCTTGAGGCAACCTGCAGTCTGCTCTCGTCGAATTGGCTACCCTCGATCAACTTTTCCTCCAACAGTGGACTTTTCCTCCAATGGAGTTCTTTTCCCTCCAATGGAGGAATTTTCTTGTCGACGAAGGACTTTTCCTCCGACGGAGAACTTTTTCTCCAACTCGCCACCGGAACACGACATATCCGTCAGACAGAAAAACCCCAGAATCACAAATCTAGCGATCGAAGAGGTACCCAGCAAAACACACTAACACAAAAAACTAAAATATCATGTACTACCCATTTAAAGCAAGCGTCAGATTGTAATTTACTTTTTGGACTTCTTATCATCTATAAATAGGAGGGTCCTTTCATGTAACGAAAAATTTGATTCCCCCCACTTGTAACTCCTATTTTGAATGGAATAAAATGGGTCAATGAGCCTGGGAACACTCTGATTCGCCCCAAGGGGCAAGTTTTCCTCTCCTCCTCTCCCTCTCTCCCTCTCTCCCTCTCTCCCTCTCATTTCCTCGGCCCCAATACTCTATCCCTTGAGCACAATGTACCAGACAGATTTGGATTCAACATACTAAAAGATGCAAAGAGCGTGGATCATGTCGTCAACAAAAAGACGAGCAACGTCAAACAAAAACTCTTCATAGAAACGGTCCTAGTAAAAAAGTGCATGAGGAACTTGCACAAAAATGGATTCACTCCATTTAATCATCGCTACCGAAGATCACCAAGAGACTCTGGATTTCCCTATTGCCATAGCAGCAAAAATCTCCCAACCGGTTCTTGCCACACTAAAATCCCGTACAAGTTCTCCCCTCCTTCCACATTTTAATCGAGCTATGCCTTCCACAACTTTAGCCTCCCCTTACAAAATCCCTAACCACTCCCCTTCACCTACGAAAACTTCATCGCCAACACTCCAAAATGACTCCTCGTCATCGACCGAGATAACAAAAACGTCGGAATTCTCCATTACTTCCACTCGTCTCCAGCCAACCTTTTCCATCATGCAAAAATAGCTTGCACTGGTTGTCCAACTAGCCCGTCCTCTTCTACAGTTGTCTCTCCTCATCCGGCCACCACTTCACCGATCGACTGGTAGTTCACCGACCTCCCCCGGTATTTTCCGTCGGCCGCTCTCAGCTGGCTAGCAACCACCATGATACACATTGTCGTTGATACGCTCCGGGTGCGGGTTCTCGTAGTAGGACAAGACCGGACTTTCCTTTAGCATAATTCTCAGCAAACTTATGTTGTCGTCATTGTTGAAGGTGTAGAGGTGGCATGATCCCGAACACCTGGCTGTGGTGTAGCCTCAAGTCGCTCGACACCGACGCCAACTCCAGGTTTCTACCCAACCAAGAGCGGCGGAACACTCCCGATCGGAACCGGAGCCGCTCGCCACCGACGCCAACTCCAGGTTTCTACCCAACCAAGAGCGGCGGAACACTCCCGATCGGAACCGGGTTCAGTATCTCCAACCTCCACTGCAGCGGGTACCGAAGTAGACGCTGTCACCGGTGAGTGGCCTGAGGCTGCAAAAGTGGTTGTCCTGTCTTACATCATAATTCTTGGAAAAGTAGAAGATACAATTATTTGGTCAGGACTACAATACCTCTTAATGATGCCCGAATTTGATAAAATCCAACAAATGGGCCTCTCGAAAACCAGAACGCCACTATCCTAACACTGTTTGATGTAGAGTTTAATACAACGTCCAGAGAGCTCCACGCCGGACAAAAAAACAAACAACCCCGCCAGCTTAAATTTCCGTTGAGCACGACGGATCTTCGCTGCTTGATCATTGTGCACGGTGTGGATCTGCCTTAGCAAGTCTTTGATCTTTGCAGTGTATTCAACTCAGATCTCCTTTTCAGCAGCTCCAAGATCACCAAGTAGCCGACGATAACATAAGTTTGCTGAGAAATTATGCTAAAGGAAAGTCCCGATCTTGTCCTGCTACGAGGACCAGATGGCACGTTTTCCCAACTTCACACTAAACTGACAAACGCGTGGTGTTTCCTGGCCCAAAAGTTAAGAACAGTGCAAAACTTCGCTTCGTGAGACTCCAATAGGCAATCCTCCAATCGCATCAGTAGTCCAAGACTGTACCGGGAATCCATGCCCGGCGAGAAAGGTTGGATGTTCATCTAGCTCCTCCCTAAGGTCAGCGAGAGATCCTTACCAGGGATCACAGACAAGATTCTTCCTACGCCCATACGCCATAGCCGAGAGAGAAAGGAAGATGATCATCTATTATCAAACGTATGCCAAACTATTAACCAGACAGAGAAGCTTGAGGAAATTATGATCCCCTTACGCCAACAAAAAGACTACAACTTGCTTCTTCCAAGAAACCTATACCAACTTGAAGTCGGATCAGTTGGCAACTTTGCTTTGACCGACATCTCACTCCCATCGGCAATCTCACTCCGGCCAGCGACCACGCTGCTCCGGTCGGCCACTCTGCTCCAGCCCATGACCATGGAGGGAGAAAGATTTACATACATACCACTCAACTTGTATATTTACATGATTACACATACATATCACAAAATCATTTTGTACTCCAACAGACTACCCTCTGACCGCCACTCCGGTAGCTTCCTACCGACCACCCACTTTCGGTCGATCATCTACTTCTGGTTTTATTTGTCGATCAGTCAACCATCTTTGATGGAGGCCCCCTCAAAATAAAAAATAAAATAATAGAAAAGAAAAAAACATATTTATATACACACTATATATACTTATACATAGTGAAATGCATAGATGAATACATATCAGTGATTTATGAGCATTTTATGACTACAAGAGATTCCAAATAAAACTTTCTTAATATCTAGTAAACGAATACATTAATTATTCTTTACATGTATAAATTTAAAACTATTTTGTTTTGCATACCTCAAAGTTTATTTTAGACAAATTTTGAAGAAACATACGCCCACAAAGGATTTGCCCTACAATCCTTAAGGTTAAGACTTGGCAGGCTCATTAATTCATGCATACCTTCTCTTAATTAGTCTTAGTTGGGGAACTTTATTTAACTTTTTATTTTATCAATTTTGTAGTTTTCTTTGTTGATGTAAATAAAGACATACTCATCTCTTATCCTTACGCTTTTTATGGGGATTTATGTTGAACCATTTTATTTTCTCTGAGAATCAATTTATGGAAAATCATTGCAAATTGAAGCTACTATTACTCAACTTTCATTTATGGCCAAATCTCGGTGGAAATATATGTTTACCTCTCATCTTCATAAGAATGTGTTAATGGGCCAATTTGAGATTAAGAAAATCAAATGTTTGGGATCATCAAGCACACTCAAAACTTCATAGCAACCCTTTTGCTCTAATGATCGTTGCTTCTTCATCAACAAAGGTTTGTACTCAAATTTTGGGATTAATTAATACTTTGGGCGCTACATTTGACGTGCTTATCTCTACCAATCGCTTAATTCCAGCATCCACAACTCTTTAAAATTTTAGTGGGATTTACATTCATATCATACAATTCTCATATATTTATATATCTAGCACTTTAACATTATTCATCTTGCCTTTGGAAGTTTCCTTTATCTCCTATTGGTAAATGAAACACAAGTTCTAAATTCAATTTATGATCCTGATTCTAATGGGAGCATACTGACTGACAATCGACTAATTGATAGGAGCTTCTATCTACATTTTTTACAGGTGGCCACTCGACACTTGGGGATTCGAACACAGCTCATAAAACTGACAACGACACTACAGACATTTGATCGGTATTAAGGGCCCAGAGACGATTCTCCACCCAACAGCGACAAACTCCATGAGTGCAAAAAAAAATCTACAACCAACATTATCCTCAGCCTTTCCAAAACTTTAACACACGACAGCGACAAGTTGTAAGCAACTCGTCACCCAAGAGCTACAAGCTCCAGAAGGGGTGCAGAGCTCCAGGACTCCACTCCGGGGCGAACAGCTCCAAGACATCACTCCGGGACGAACGACTCTAGGACTCCACTCTAAGGCAAGCGGCTCAAGGACTCCCCTCTAGAACAAGCAATTCTAGAACTCTTCCACATGACATGCAAACAAACAAAGAACTATGACAACCAATTTTCTCCTCTGACTGCCAAACTTCTTCTCTGACCGGCCACTAGAATCTGATGACTCCCTCGATAGAAAAAAAAACTCCAGAATAACAAATCCAGCAGATAACAATAAAGATACCAGAATCGAGCGCAAGCACCTAGCAGGATGTATCATTAGCAAATTATGTGTTCAAACAGTTGTCGCCATCAAGAATAAGAAAATTGAGAAACTTCATATGTATACTTGAGAATGGTCTACACGGATCTTGAGTAACCTGCAGCCTGCATTGAGAATGGTCTACACGGATCTTGAGTAACCTGCATCCACGTCGAATTGGCTACCCTCTGTCAACTTTTCCTCCAATAGAGGACTTTTCCTTAAACAGTTTTTTCCCCTCGATGGAGAAGTTTTCCCTTCAACGAAGGACTTTTTCTCCGACAGAGGACTTTTCCCTCCGACAGAAGACTTTTTCCTCTGACTGGCCACTGAAATTCGACTTTTAACCCTACAGAAAAACCCAATAATGACAGATCCAGCAATCGAAGAGGTACCAAGCAAAACACACCAACACATAAGACTAAAAATATCATGTACTACCCTTTTAAAGCAGGGTCATATCACAATTTAATTTTTGTCTCTACTATCATCTATAAATAGAATGACCCTTTCATGTAAAGGAGGTTTGGATTCCCCCCACTTGTAACTTCTATTTTGAATGAAATAAAATGAGTCCACAAGCCCGGGAACACCTTGATTCGCCCCAAATGAGCAAGTCTTTCTCTTTCTCTCTCTCTCTCTCTTTCTCTCCCTCTCTCAATCTCATTTTCTCAGTCCCAACGCTCTATCCCTTGGATACGATCTACTAGACAGATTTGGATTCAGCAATCAATATTTACATAGAAAGGCAACTGTGACTCTTTGAACACATGTATGTTAAATAATTCACAGCAATTACTTTCCGGAAATAAGAAATATTTCCTCCCCTATGGACTAGCAAGAATTGAAGACAAGATGTCAACACACCGCCTTGGGATAGAATCTTGAGATTTTTGCCCATGATTGGTTTTCCTGGTTGGAAACTTCACGACAGAACCAACAAATCAAAACAACCCATAAAATCATCCCAAAACACCCACGCTTATCAAACTAAAAGGGAGACAAGTTGAAAATTAATGAAACCCTTGGAGATATCTCCTTAAAGAGAGAAACTAAAACTTATTTTAAAAAATACCTCACTCAAATAAATGCATATATATATATATATATATATATATATCAATTCCAACTATCTTGCCAAAGAATGTCTTTTTTCTCTTGCTCTTAACAGAACCAAGGAGGAACCATGGATTACTGACTCAAAAGCATCAGATCACATGATAAGTTTTGCTCACCTATTTTACTCCCTCGCCTAAAAACCTCAAAGTCAAAATTACTGATACATCCATATTCCCTATTGCTAGAACAGAAACAATTAAAATAAATCTAAGCTTTCTCTAAATTCTATCTTACATGTTCTAAATTTCTAGGGGAGCTTCTTGTATGTTGAAAACATAACTATTGATCACAGCTTTATAATCGGATTATTATCAAATCTTATGAATTATAAAACCAAAGGTCGAAGAAAAGGATCAGAAATGCTAGTGAGATTAGAAATCTGTACCATTTTAATGATGATTCCAAACAGCGCAATCATGTCCTTACTATCAACAAAAACCTTTCAATTGCCATAAAATGGGATCAATTTTTGTTATGGCATTTTAGATTAGAACACCCCAGCTTTTCCTACAAAAAATGTATTTCCTTCAATATTTGGTAATAAAGATCTCTTTCAATGTCAAATATGCCAACTTACCGCCGAAGAGCTATCTTTAAACATAAGCTAAAAAACATTTTTCACTCGTGCATAATGACACTTTTGGTCAATCCAGATCTCAAAACCTTAACTCCAAATGAAGTTTCATTACTCTTAGTAATGATCACTATGGTGTGCGTTAGCTAAATCAGATAAAACAATTTTAAAACTTCCCAATATGATTAAAACTCAACATTCCAATGATATTCAAATTCTCCACCCTAATAAAAGTGTCAAGTATTCTAACCACAATCTAGGAATTTATTAAAATAAAAATGATATCATCCATCAAAGTTCTTGCCCAATACTCAACAAAATAAATTTGTTGAACAAAAGTATAGGCATCTCTTAAAGTGGTTCGATTTTAATAACCACTAATAACCATAAATATTATTGGTAGGCATCTCTTAAAGTGGTTCGATTTTAATAACCATAAATATTATTGAGGTGATGCTATTCTCACTAGAAGCTATCTTATAAATCAATTACTCATAAACATAGTTCAATTAAAAACTTCAATTGATGTGCTTTCAAATTGCTATGCTAATACTCACACCACTCCTAATATTCCGCTTAAAGTCTTTGACTGTGTTGCATTTGTCCACAATCATGAACCTAATTGAAATAAATTTGATCTGAGATCGTTTAATTATATCTTTTTCAAGGATTAGGCCAATAAAAAAGGTACAAATATTAATCCATTGCTTAAAGAAAAATATATGCACCCATTAATGCCACCATCTTTTCCAATAAACTCTTATTACAAAAACAAATTCCTTCACGGAAAGATATAAGAGGAAGAAATTTTAATAATAATGCCTCTAAAATTCTCCATCTCCATAATAGCACTAATCTTCATGGACGCGATGACATTGAGGTTACCAAAACTTCTCAACAGACCCCACAACTGCCTACTAAACTACATGTTAACACTTGAAATAGAATCTAGATAGAAGTGAAACCGCTCTACCACCTTAAGCATTATCATGAATCCTGATTGAACTTGATAAATTATCAACTCCTCTCATGATAGTACATGGTATCCTCTAGCATGTGGTATTGGACATCACCGTTTATTCTCCCAAAACAGAACAAAAAAATGGCTTCCAACCTCTAAAGACTGGAATTCCGAAGATGAAGGAAGAAGCCCTTAATAATCTAAGCTAGAGAGATGTTGTTGAAGAGGACATTAAAGCTCCTTAAGAAATGACAGCAGTTATTTGAAGCTTGTGGGATGCAAATAGGTCTTCAAATATCAATCGGAAGGACCTACTGAAACATATTAAGCACAGTTGGTTGCAATAATATTCACCCAAACTTAAGGGATTGACTGTTCTAAACCCTTTGCTTCTGTGGCACAAATTAACACCATTCAAGTCCTTCCAATTGCAGGTAACATAGACTACCACTTCCCCAACAAGATGTTATGAATGCATCCTTGAATGGAGACAAAAAAAAATGTCTGTATTGATCTTCCTCTAGGAATTAGTGCCTATGGAAAGACAAACTTAGATTGTGAATTAAATAAATCAATTTATGGGATCAAGAAATCAACTCAAGTTGTTTAAAAGATTCACAAAAGTTGAGAATTAAAAGTCTTTCAAATAGACTCACCCTAAACACACATTGCTCTACCAAAACAATCTTACAAGTTATGTATGTTGATGACATCATTGTAACAGAATATCATGACTTAAAACAGAAGAAAAAGCTGACAACATAATTCAAAAGCAAAGCAAATAGATTCTCCCGAACTTATTATTTCTAAGAAAAAGTATGTTAAATATCTACTACACAAATACTACAACTGTAAGCAAATCGATTGACACTCCAACTGATCCTAATATTAAATTGAGTGATGTTAATACCAAATTTCCATAAGATAAAATAAACTATCAAACATTAGTAAAAAACCGCACATACTTGACTTATATCTGACCTAATGTAGCCTTTATTATCAATTTGGTAAGTCATTCTATGCATGGCCCTCATAAAAAACACAAGTTATTAATACTAGTATTCTCAAATGCCTAAAAAGAAGCCCTAGAAGAAGATTTTTCAAGAAAGAAGAATAAAAAATTATAGAAGCACATTCTGATATGGGTTGGGTTGGATCGATAGTAAACAAATGGTCCAATTCTAGAAGTTGAACATATGTGTGGGATAACCCTGTAACATGGATAAGTAAAGAAAGAAATTTTGTTGGACGTCAAATAGATATCAGTATAATACATAATCCTAGAAATCAGAATCAGACTAAACTTGTGAAGATAAATTAACACCCATTAAAAAAAAAAATTAAAAAAATCAACTATTTTATATGTTTCCTCCACCAATCAAACTACTGACATCTTGACCAAAGAATTAGTTAGACACCTATACATGACTATTTAAAAAATTAATTGATAAGCTTGCTTAGTTGGATGTTTACAAATCAGCTTGAAGGGCGGTGCCAAATATTTTCATGAAATAAGAGGGAAAGTTTCTATTCCTTTCTAAAGATTAAGGGCAATTGAAGGCAAGATACTGGCGGGCCACATTCGAGGAGAAATCTTGGGATCCCTGCACAGCAAATTGCCAAGAATACCAAGGGTCCCTTGAATATATATGGCTGCTAATACACCCTTGGATAACTCCTATGGTTAGCAGTTTGAGCAAATTTACCAGGACTCTATAATATTGTTTCCTAGAGATTCCATCATCCATTATTAATAGTGCCTTTAAAGCACAATTATTGTCATATTATTTATTTTCTTTTATGGTTTATTACTTCATGACTTTACCCAATGTAAAACCTTATATAAATAAAGCCATACTCTGGCCGAATAGAGTATGGAACATTCAACATTTTTTCTCTCTATTTCTCCTCTACTTTCTTTCTTTCTTACATATTTCATATATAAAATTTTCATAAAAGAAAAAAACTTCAAATACACAAATTAATCACATTAAAAATTGTGAAAAATAAAAATAAATAAAATGTAAATGTAACCATATCTAGGATATTATTTAAGATATAAAACATGAAGGTTACCACATAAACTACTTCAAATATCAAATAAATATGTATGAAAATAAAATAAAACACATGGCTATCAACGAACTTGTGCCAAAGACAATGATAGAGGAGTAGATATTGATGTCAAAATATAGGAATCAGCATATCTATAGGCACAAGACCCCTTTAGGAAGTTAACTTAAACCAAAATACAACCATGTCAAAGATCGAAAGGAGGCCTCCAATTTAAATTACATTTTTATTTTTCAACAATTAGCTTGGTCCAATCATAAAGAGAAGCATCAATGTAGTCTAAGAAGGAGCGTCTGTAAAATGAAATAGAAGGAATGAAATTTCGAAGACAAGTCTTAGGTAAAAAAAAGTAGTAAGCGCATATGTATTAGGTAGTCAATATTCCTCTTGCAACTTCTTCGACGAGTCTATGGAAGAAAATGAATATGTAAAGGGAAAAAAAAAGAAATAGAAGGAATGAAATTTCGAAGATAAGTCTTAATATATTAACATCATATAGACATGCTTAACACTTGAATTGGAACATACTTCCTCCACTTTGTTCAACTTCACACGAATAAAAGGGAGACAGCCAAAAATGGTAGCCACCGAAAATCTAATAATATACAAATATAACAGTGCAAATAAAATAAATTCTGAAACAGTTTTTTATTGCTATAAACTTATACCAACAAAATCAGCACTTTTTAAGGCTCCATGAGAAAATAACTAATGCACTGATGATAATGTGATTTTTAATCACTGGGAGGAAAAAGAAATCAAGATTTTGAAAATCAGAAGGTGAAACTTCTAAAGTTGCAAAGAAAGCCTCTATAATCTACACAAAAGCATAAGCATCAAGTATTTATTTACAAGTAAATATCTATACATGAAATTCATATTAGGGGAGCTTCTCTTAAAAGTTCACTAAGCTAGCTATTTAGAGCAAGTAGGGTTGTAATCGAGCCGAGTATATCATAGTTCGGACTTAGCTTGGTATAATTACAAGTTATTCATGTTTGGCTTGTGCTTGTGCCGAGCTTTCACATATTGTTCAATCTTGAATTATTTAAATTTCTCAATGTTTAAAGTTGATTTGTACTTGATTTGTTTATGGCAAGTAAACGAATATTTGAACGTGCTAATAAACCAGCTAAAAATTGAAACGAGTATCTAAATTTTCATATAAAAAATTCACTAAATAATTTTACAAATCTGATCAACAACAACAACAAAACCTTTATCCCACTAAGTGGGGCCGGCTACATCAATCATTTTTCTCCATGGCATCCGATTTAGTGTCATATTTTCATTTAAATCTAATAAATTAAGATCTTTTTTTTACCCAACCCACCCATCCCGACACAAACACAAAATGATAAATAAGAGATGAAACATTGGATAAAGAGCACATTGAAATGCATACCAAACCCCCACCATCATCATCATCAAGATCACCAGCATTTGCACCAGTATCTTGCACCCCGGCCTGATCTGACATGGCTGATACCTAAGGATGCAGTGAAATAATGATGCGCATGCCCACTTGATTATCAAGTAATCCATATGTAAAGAACATGAAAATACATATATGGTGTGGCAACCTTGATTGTTCTTCCAGCAATCTCTAGCTGTCCATTAAGACTTTGGGCAGCTTTTGCATCTTCAAGACGTGCAAACTGAAGTAATGCGTTAAAGCATGTCAGCTAAGTAAGTTCAATAAGTCAGCAGTATTATTTAAGTAGAAAACTCACCTGAACAAAACCAAAACCTTTGCAATGCCCAGTTTCAGGATCAAGAGGCAATTGAACCAGTTCAACAGCACCAAATGGTTCAAAGACCTAAACAACCAGCTTCAATCAGTGAAATTTAAAGCGAAAATAAGAATAAGATGGCCACAAAAAGATGTTTTAAGTGTTATATCTCCGAACAATAACAAAAAAGTCATTCTTAAAATTAACAAACTGTATATTGTAGCCAGTATGAAGACATATTTTTGCATTCTGCTGCATTATCCCTCAATCTTTTAATCTCACTAAATATATGATTTTAAAAAAATGGATAAACCAGCAAAAGAACAAACACTTAAGTGAAACAACACAAAGAACATGGTAAATCAACTATGAAAAGCCCAAGTGAAAATGGAAAAAAGGGCGGTTTTGATTGTTTCCATAATGAAGGCATATAGCTAAACCAAAATAAATTCATAATTCAACCAATCAGAGTTAATCCCACTGATGAAAATCAACAGAGTTCTAAGAAATATAATTCTTATGGAAAGATTCTGCAAACTTTCTCCAAGCTAATCATTGGAACAATAGCACTTCCAAGTGAGAGGTAATCGTTCCAGATGACCATTGAGCCATAATAGCAAGCATCCGTGCGGAAAGAATTTGTTTCAACATAACACATAAATATCAGTTGGTAATAATTAACTTTAATTCAATACAAATTTTGATAAACAAGTTAGCTAGTAAATCAAACAGAAATCTTATTTCCTGATTGCAGAAGTAATCACAAGGTTAACGATAGGAAACGTTCAGAGTTGCATTATTCAGATGCAACGTCCAGCTTAATATACAAATTTCAAAGTTTTAAATATTTTTTACGTAGCACTAGTGGTTTCTTCAATGAACTACAAGGGTCACCATTGTAAAGTAATGGCACAAATATAAAACCAAAACAACTGAATCGCACTATGTGATACCCTAGTAGTCAACTTATGCAATGCACAGAGAACGACAAAAAATTGCTTCAGATAATCGATTGCTACAGATGTGCAGTAATGTAGGCATGCAAGACAAAAAATAAAAATATATATATAATCATCAGAGTGCTACTATCGCAAAATTATCCTTTTTTAATACCTGTTTCAGTTGATCTTCTGTCATATTGAAGTGAAGATTGCCCACATACAACTTTCTAGCTGTCCCAGAAAAAGGTCCACTAAGCCCACCTGCTCCTCCCGAAGTGGCAGTTGACTGTACCAAGTTCTTCTCTGCCTCGGATGGTTTAACCATTACGGGTTGACCAAGTAGCAGCTGGCCAGAGAGAGCAATAGCCATTGGAACTGACATAGCATCATAAAATTCAATGTACCTACATTTGGAATTAAACTATTAAGTGATAAATTTTGTAAAAAGTATGCTAACCCACCAACATTTGACATAAGCCCAATTGATTTAATTTGCATGCACAAAAGAACAACAGGATACACCATTATTGAAAATATTTTTAAGGAGCTGACAGACAAGGCACTAATTAAAATGCAAATGTAAAAGATAGAGGCATGACAGTATGAAAAATAGAACAAGAAATAATATTATTAGATATGTGTGACTTGTGTAGTGAGCAAGGGGGTGAAAAAGAGTTAGGGTTAAGACAATGTAGAACAAAATATGCACAAAAATAGGTAGAAAGAAAAATTGTGAAAGAATTAACAAGGAAAAACATAGTAGACAAAAATTGATATAGCTAGAAGAAGCACAAAACTTATGCAAAATAGAGTTAGCACCGTATGTAGCAATCCACATGATTGTAGCAGAAAAATGCATAAAGCCATTCCTAAATAACTGTGGCAATTGTAATAATTAAACTAAATAATGCATAAAAACTAGTTCATCAGAGAATGAATTTTCATTTTAGCATAACTTTATACAGCAATAATTCCATTAACAGAAAAATGAAGCACATATACTAACCACCGCTAGCAATAAGCTCTCTCAATCTGCAAAAACAACACTAGAAAAGAAACAAGTTTCCCTATTAAGACAATGAAACATACCCGACTCCCTTAGAACGCCTTGAATTGCGATCCATTATGAGGCGAACATCACGCACCTAAAAACAAAGAAAACAGATTTGGATTATTTGCAATATAGACTGGAAATCACAGTCACATTTTGAAGTTTAACTTACAAAAAGGTGATCCAGTGACACATACTGAACATGTAATAGAATTGCACCATAAGGGACCCTATATGATCGCCTGTCATGTTTCCAGTGCACCAATAAAATCTTAAAATATAGGTCTTGTTAAAGAAAAGCAAAAACCAAAACTAGAAAAAGGAAAAGCACATGCAAGGATTATCTACAAATTTGCAAACCTACATGCAGAACGACACAAACTACAACATCCAATTTAAGACCATCTTTTGGAGGACAATATCATAGCAAGGGAACTCTCACAAACCCACAAGTTAAGACCATCTTTTGGAGGACAATATCATAGCAAGCGAACTCATAGCAAGGGAACTCTCACAAACCCACAAGCTCAGCATAGTACTAAAATGGAAGGTTTAAAAGTACCATACAGGAACATCTGCACATTATCCACGAGAAGAACAAGGAGTATTGCAAAAGTCTTCTGTTTAGGCCCGATTTGGCTAAGAAAATGGGAACTGCAGCGCAGCACTTACCCTAACCTATAGAAATAAAAACCTGGATCACTCTTACATTTCTCAACCTTCTTTTATTGGATCGTATCCTTCTTTTATAGGATGCTATCCTCCATGTATTGCTTGATAAAATCTTATATTATCAACAGGATCTTACCTGCTCATCATCCGGCATTGAAATCTCAAATGTTGAGTTTCCCAACATCCACCAACCAGTGCATCTCCATAAAGCATAGCAACTCTACAACAGAGTGTTGGCAATCTTCTTAGAGCTTCAACTTACCATAATGGATAGGCTTGAGTTTCATTTACCCTCAAGTAGCTATATGCTCAAAAACCATAAGAGACATCCTATATTGAATTAATCTAGCTTGTGCCAATCATATCAGGCTTTATATCTCTACCAAGCATTCTATTGTATAGTCTCTCTACTTCTAATTAAAACTTCTGAATGCCTTACAGAAATCTCTTTGTTTTCACCATATCAGTCTCCTCTAGCTTACCATGTTGCAGCTCACTGTGATTGCGTGACAAAAGGACTTTGAAGGGGCTGGGCAAAACAAACCGCCAAAGGAAAACTTTTTCTTCTAATAAATTGTGATGCTGAGCCTTAGGGATATTGTGGATTGCACCACTAGAGTATAGTTACATGCTGAAAACTTCCATTTATGGTTACCCTGAAGAGACTGAAATGCCATGATCTTATTTAGTTAGGTGTCCATGGCCCACAAATAACCTCCACAAACGTTGAGGAAGAAGCTATCATGATCAAATAAAAATTAAAAACTCAAGAAGCTAAAAAAATAACTATCAGTTTGAAGAAACAGCTGAACCACCTTTTTTATCCAATGATGGTTCAAAAATAAAACTCCATAAGCAAAAAAAATGTAAATTTCATAGAGGAATACCAAGCTGCCCTTTTCTCCAATGAGTTTTATTTCAACGTCCATGGCTACTAATGGTGCATAGCATTAAGTCCAGGTATTAATTGCACCACTTCTCAACCACTTCCAATGGCTAATAAGGAAAGTAAATCATTGTATTAGAAAGGTTTAGGTTATATTTTTCCTACTTGTTTTAAGCTGAATGCCCTGTTGAGCGAATGGGTGGCTCACCTTTAACTTTGTCCTAATCCTATCGATAAAATCTCCACCATTCTCTTACTTCTCCACTTTTAATTCTTAGACATTATATTTGGTATCCAAACAATTTTTATAATGACATAAGGCCAGTATTACAACCGTTCATTAAGTTACAGCCTGGAATGAAGCATATGAAATCTCCAATCAAATGTTTTATATTCAAAGCATGAAAGAGGGTAAACTTCACTGATGACTGCCAAAAGCTTCCTCAAGCAATTGGCAGCGCACATCAACAAATCCAATAAGATCATTCCTCGTGTGGAAGAGCAACTTGAAGACAATGATGATGACAATCCAAGCTCAGCAAATACAATTCTGCATCAACCTAAAGTTTCACATGAAACCCCTCCACAAATAATTTAAACCATGGACCAATTACAATGCACAATAAAAAATTTGTAAAAGTATTCGTCAACATCCAATTTTATGGTAAACTCGATCCCAGAGCTTATAGTAATTGTATGATTCCCTTGAAACTTTTTAAGTGAAAAGATCGAAGAAAGAGAAGTAAAATACATTGTAATGAAATTTAAAGGCTATGCCTTAGGATGTTTACTGTTGCCTGAAAAATCATGTGCGAAGATATTATTGGAGAAACTGTGGTGAAAAGCTATTATTGTGCATAACTCAAAAAATTGTTTTTACTTATTTAATTGCATATTTTATATGTTTTAAAACAAGATCAAAAGATAGCCCACAAAAAATCACAAATTTGAAATTAATGGTTTGAACAAAAAAAATTCCCAAACTCAACAAAATTTGTTTCAACAACATAAGCATTTCACAGTCATTGATGTTCCACTACTCCATGGAATCCATAAGACTTTAGTCCATATATCGAATAACGGGCCTTAAGTTTATAACCAAGAAAATCATGAGCATTATGTCAATAATATAGTTCGTGATACTTCACATTTATCAAATTGGCAAACACAACCAGGGTTTCAACTTTAAAATCCAGAGAAGAAAAAAATGCTAGCAAAAACGATAGGTTTATAGAAAATTCCAAACACAAAATAGATACAGATTCAAAAACATAAACCTAGAACTTAGCAAAAGAAAATATCAGAAATTATAACAGATGATTTATAACCCACTTGGGGCCCATTCAGAAAATAGAATACATGATAAAGCGATCAAATTTCTAATAAAAAATTTAAATTAAAAAGTAAACGAAACAGCCAATAATATTTTTATGATTTATTTTTGTCTCTTTCTCACTCTTTGGAAGACAATTGCAACCCGCTCGTATAGGGGTAAGGTGTGGCATGCAGACATTAGGAGTAGGACATCATTACAATATATGTAGCGAATGTGATTTTACTTTAACCAAGATGGCAACTTTAAATTTTTGCATTTAAAAAATTACAGAACCCAGTTTTTTTATATGGAGAAATCAATTTATTTACTTTCCAACACAGCCTGCTTTAGAAGACCTAAAAGCATTTGCTCGGGGCTAGTGGTTGTCTACATATGTAGTGAACTCAATACTTTTATGAATGAGAAGGGAGCGGCTTTTAAAAGTATAAAACAAATGAAGACTTAGTTTGGTGTTTTTCTTCATGAATTAAAAAGAAATAGAAGATGGATAAAATTTTACTTTAAATTGATTTTGGTAAACCTCATACAACAAATTTCATCATTTAGAACAAAAAAAATGATCAAAGTTAAACTTGATAAACCAAAGAGTTTTAAAAATATTTAAAGTGGCTACACATGAATGAAGCCGATATCATTCCGTGCCAACTGGCAAGATGTATAAAAGGTTTGAAAGTAATCATCCACAATATAGCACATAAATGCTAATGGAAATTTGAAAGTCCACTCACATTGAAATTTGAAAGTATTTTTTATCATGTTGCCTTTGATGTGATTATGGGCATTATCTTCATTATTTATCTGTTATTTTTCCATATTGTTCAGATCATTCTGCAACTGTTTATCGTTAATGTTCTTGGTTGTCGTTCATGCTTGTTCGATATGTCACCCTTACATCACCTCTTAAGTTATAGTAAATTGTTTCCTATTTCGCGTAATTTTCATATTTTAGGATCATTGAATGATGCAAGTAGAATCTTGAGACTTGTAGAAAATCAGAAATTAAACATTGAAGAGTGAAATAAATTTTGGTTTCCACTCTTCTGAGTGTAATTATTAGAAGTGTGTTCTTTAAGTGCTACACCAGTGTGGAAACCTACTTCTAAAGTGATGGCTATCTTATTGGCGTGATTGCTACCCTCGTTATTATAATTTAGACGGTATAGATATTGGTTTTGATTGAAATTTTGCCAAATAAGATGCATTATGGTTTTCTTTTAAAAGCGTGAACTTGATTCGTTGTATATATCAATAATGTTTTAAAATTTTATAGTAAATATAACTATAGTAAAATTAAAATTTAACTCAAAAAAAAATGGAAAAAGATATTAAGATTAATGGTATTTTATGCCTTTTTATTTGTTTAGCACTAATAGTACATTTGTGTTTTAATAAATCAATTATTTTTAACATCCACTCGAAAATTTTGAATAATTTGTATTTTTCAACCTTGACAACATACTCATATTTAGTAACTCCACAATGAACATTGTGTGGTACTTACAAGAAATTCATGAAGTTTTGAGAAAGGTGAAATTATTTATTAACCTTTAAAATTGTTCTTTCACGTGTATCATTTTTCTGGGAAAATGTGGTCTCTTCTCAAAAAATAAAGGTGAATGAAACGCAGGTAAAGGCCATTATAGAGAATGGTTAAGAATAAAATTCATCACAAAGGTAATGAGATTTCTTATAGTGCATTTTAGGCGGCAGTGCAGTGGCGGTGCTACACCGCGGTTTTTTCTGTTTGACAAAACTGTATTTTGTCAATTTCTTCAAACAAATGAAGTTGAAAACTGTGTTGTCACCGAATCTAGCTAAGTGTGGTAGCTGCTAAAAAACTGCAGTCTGATTTTCTTCAAAAAACAAATTGTAATAGTCATCGCAGCATTTTGATCAGCAGGTTCTTCTTCAATAGTTTCACAGTTTTTTCTTCAAAAAACAAATTGTAATAGTCATCGCAGCTTTTTGATCAGCAGGTTCTTCTTCAATAGTTTATAGTTTCACAGTTGCTTTTTCAATCAGTTGCAGCTCCCTCAAACAGACCCTTAGACTTGTTATTTTTTACAATACATCAGTAGAAATTCTAGTACTTTAGAGGCCACGTAACCAATTTTTAAACAAAAAAGATTTTGAATGAACTAATCAATGATAGTTTTAACTAGCTTAAAAGAAAAACAATTGAAGCTCCCATACTCGATAAATTATGACTTATTTTAATCAAATATGATGCATTTAGGCTAGTCATGATATAGTTCAATCAAAATTAGCATCCAAGCATGTTTTTTCAGAGAAATTAATTAATGGAACTACAGTATTTGACATAATTTATGGTTGTTCGAGATTTACAATTTTGGCACCATTAGTTAATTCATAAGAATTTTAATTCAACCACGAAGCTTATCCTTAAAAAAAATTAAATGCTAGGAATGCAAAATGAATACTTGATCTTCTAGTATATACTTTAATTATTTGTCATAAATATTAAGTGTTGAGGACGCTAATGAACTATAATAGAAAGCTCTATCTTCTTATTGCTATAACTTTTAAAGTTCTTGCTTTTACATTCAATCGAATGAAAATAAGAGTAGTCAATATTTAACACTACCAACAAATGTGTGAAGAAAAATCAAAATTTTAGTAGATTTCATTTAAATGAACATAACTATGCTTCTGAACACGATCATTGTGTCTTCAAGTTATTTCTGAATTGCATCTTGGTGGCTAAATAAAATATGCTACTGAAAATAAAACTCATGCTTCAGCTTACCAGCATTACTATTGGCCAAAATAACAAAAAAATAATTTTATATAAAATAATGTCTCGCAAATAAGCATACAAGATAAAACATTGACCGGTATCAATAATTACTAATTTTAACAAATCTATATGAGAACACAAGTTTGATGTTTGTGGCAATTTACGACACGCAACAAGTTTATAACTCTATTCTTACTAGATCATTCTTTTCAAGAATAAATAATTTTACTCCTCGATGGAATATCACGATGCTTCTAATCTGACATTTGCCTTCTGCGCACCTTACCTTCTCCAGAATTCATCTTACTCAAAAACTTAAATCTAAAATATTAAAACAATACAATAAATTATTTAAGATAACCCGGGAAGCAATCACACTTCTAAACTAAAGTAACTCAAGGAAAAGAAAGCAATATATACGTTGGTATTTCATATTCCAACATAGAAATCATAAAATAACTTAATGTATGTATCCATGACATTTATTCAATGGAAATAATATAAAATTATATATGGATTAACTTTTATTTTATGGTTTAATCTTTAACTTTACTTTTACTTTATCATCTTAACATGCAATGTAATTCTACAGCACCATCAAGCATACCTAACAAACAGGTGACTTATATTATCTCATCGGTATATAGGTTAGTGCTCTAAATTACATGATTGACTGAGGTGGTAGGGTACTCATCTATGGCCAATTTTATTCCGCTGGCACAACAATTGGTGATTTAAGTTTCACAATTAATCTACACACGCTGGAACATTTGCATTCTTAGTCAGTGTCATAACGTGTTGAACTCCTCTTAACATGCACATACAAGCAAATATATATATATATATACACACACATTATATATTAAGTAGATTTTCAATTTAATAAAATTAATTTCGAGCAAGCTATTTTTCAAGTCTAAATAAATCAATTTAAATTTTAAGTCAATTAAAATTTGAGCAAATATCAAGCAAATTTTGAAAATAACTATCATCTCTATCGACAACTCATCAAATTTTCAACCAAAGTCAAAACACAATTTATTATCCACAAATTCCATCCCTAGCAAGAGATGTTGAAGCACAAAGTCAGCAAAGAACATCAAGAAATTTCAGGAGCAAGAAGGAATCTTCATGAATAGAATGAGAAGTATAAGATTGCTATTCACAAACATCCGTTGGTACTTGAAGTATAAATAAGGCAACTCAATGATGGTATATATTTGCAAGGAGAGGTTTCACACTGATACATACTACAAGCCTAATGATGGGAAGATTTGTCCAAGGCACACACAAGTTATATAACCATATTGGCTTTACCTTTTATATGTATGCGCGGAGTTGAAGATTTCGATGGAGGAATATTTTTGATGTGTTTGGCAAGTTGGTTAAATCGTATACCAAATTGGGTAACTGAAAGGGATGGTACTAGTAAAAAAATTCAATATACGGGGCACATACCAATATCATGGAAATCTTTTCTCCATACTCGAGGGCAAATTTTCTTGATGAAGAAGGAAATGATAATGTAGCTCCCCAATATAATATGGAGCTCCAATAGCCTTACAACCCAGCAGATTTTTATGAACACAATCATTAAATCCAAGTACTAATTGCAACACCTTTTGTTTCCACTTCAGATGGCTACCTAGGCTATATGAACACATGTATTAGTAAGGTTTAGGGATTGTTTCGTCAACCTTTTTCAATTGAATGCTATGTAACAGAGTGATTCATCTTTCAAGGTGACGACTCATAATATGATTAGATGCATACCCAATTTTTTCATGACATATACTCACATTCCAAAAACTAAAATCTCTCGTATTCTCTTTATTATCCACTTCAAATTTCTTAAGTAAATAACTATAAACCTCTTTAATATAGATTATCCTATGAACATGCTCTAGGATGAACATCATGGCTCTTGTAAAGGCTCCTTGAGTTGCTCCAATCAAAGCTTAGTAACTTCGTTTGGCCTGACGCTTGATTCATCAAGTACATAGCTTCGACCATGGTGTTCCTCTTTTGAGGATCTAACTCCCACATCCTGGAAATAAATCTATATGAAATAACCCTCTAATCATGTCACAAAATTAAAAAAACAATTTTAGGTCAATAATCATGCTTACAAAAATGATGTGTGTGTGTGTGTATATATATATATTTATATAAATATATATAAATGCATGTTGCTATATTATTGTGTGTGTATATATATATTTATATATATATATATAAATGCATGTTGCTATATTACCTTAGCTTAAGAATCAAAAAATGGAGAATGATATTACATAATTAGATAGAAAAATACACCATTTTTTATGAAGGTCAATTATCTATGTTACCCTCTATTTCTTATATGTGGTGATTATTAGCAGAGGTTAAAGTGAGATATGGAAGGTAACAGTGGGCAATTTTATAGCGCAAATCTATGAAGCATTAAATGTGGCACCATACTAACCTTTCCAGCCCTTGAGAAAAATTCATACACATCTCTTTCATCAGCTTTCAAGCAAATCTACAAGTAGTAAAGTGATAGAGACAATAAGCAACCAAATAAATCATCTATGAATGTAGAAAATCAATGTTTTATCCATTAAAGGAAAGAGCAATAACCTGATAAGCAAATACAGTTCGTTGATCTCGCTCTGGATCAGCCTCAGGCTCAGCACCTTCATCTTTCTTCTCTCTGCGCCTGACCGTCAAAAAAAAAAAAAAGTATTGTACCTCTGGAGTGCAAGATCATATAATTTAGTTGAAATACTTCCATGTAAGTACAGAAACTGGGAAAATCATATGAAACTGGGTTACTAAACATTTTTTTTTTTTTTGAGCAATAAAATATAAACCTCTCATTCTTATAATGACATTTGTATAGCATACAGAAATACTCTCCTCAAACTTGTAGCTACCAATATGCTAAATGATTCTCGTATGCTACAAAAAAACCAAGGAAAATAAAACTCCAGGGTTACAGAGAACGGCGTGGTCTGCACTACTGACGGAAGAACTTACACCAAGTTTTAGTATTATATAAGAACTCCAGATTAAGAGGTATCTGAGAGAGGATCTTGCATAAGAAATTCTGCCAATGCAAAGATCTGCAATAAACATTAAATTTATCGCTTATCATGTAAGTTCCATAAAGCAATGGAAAGACTAAACTAACAGATTGATCATTTTTTTTTTATATCAGATTGGTCGTTTGATTTGGCATGCTCTTTTGACAACATTACCATATTATATCCTCATTTTACTTGCTTATAAATGCTCAAAAATTAAGGAATTAACAGAGCATCTGGACTGCTTAAAACAACTGCTAGGGCTCCCGCTAATGCAGGATTTGGGAAAGGGTAAATAAGAGCAGCTTTAACCCATTATTCACAATCAGGTTGTTTTCGTGACCCAAACCTAAGACAACCGAAGATGCAACTTAACCACTATTCCAATCTGAATAAACCAACTTTATAATCTACTTTAATTAAGAACAAACAAAACAATAAAATATGTAACCAGCAATCTTTACTATGATTGTGCAATTTTATTAATAAATTGTGCTATTGCAACAAGCTTTTAGTTTAACACAATAAAAATCCACATTGGTTGACATAGTTGTAATTACAATGAAATGGGTAGGTAATTTAGCGATTAAGGGTTCATGGGTTAGTTTGGTGTAACTTTCGTATAAGTCTAAGTTGATATACTGAGACTGCAAAAGGATTTCACTGCTTCGGAATAGATTTCAGTAAGTTGGAGGAAGGGAAAAATGAATGTGAGCACAATTGAGTAAGCTCTGCCACAATTGACCTTGCACTTACAAAACCTATCCGATGGTGCATTACATGGCAATTTGTCTAGAACTTCTACAGCTAGAAAACCATCTTAATGGAGTCTACACTCTGCCACAATTAATCTTTGGATTTACAGAACCTATCTCTGGTGGTGTGTTCGGTGGAAGTTTGCTAGAAATTCTCCTGTCATCCACAGCTAGACAAGAAGCAACCGGAAATAAGTTGGGTGGTTTCCTGCAGCCTCTAATTCAAAGGTAAGGTAACGACATTGATGTTTCCTAGTCTTTATTCAAATTTCAGCCACGAAATGGTTAAGGAAAACAATGATTGCAATTAGATGTTGGGAAAGGAAAAAGTAGTAAAAATTTCTCGCAGCCCAATTTATTTCCAGATGATGAGACACTAGAAATCCTCCAAAACTCAGATTCTCTGTTTTTTCTCCTAACTTGCATTCTTCATGCGAGCAGTAATCTACCAATTTTCCTTTCTCATTTCAATGCAGGCTGATAAAATTTTCATGCCCTTTGAAAATATCAACAACAGACTTGAATTATTTATTTCATGATCAAAAATGAAATTCCAAATCGGATTCTTTGATTCTTACTCTTTCAATTTCATCTTTCCTTCATATTTCAATGCTAAACCATTGTCCATGAAAATTCCATGTAGGTTGTTGGAAGTTCAGAAAAACCTAAAATATTTAGAAAACAACATTTTGAAAAGAAAACAGGAAGCAAAAAAAAAACAAAAAGCAGCGGCAATTTCTAGTACAGGAACCGAGTTGCTGCTAGGAAAACATCTAACCACTAGATTGTAACTTGGAGATCAAGACAACTGTAACAGTTTGTAAAACATTGTTTCCTGGGTGACAACATTAGGAAGAAATATATTCAATTGTCTTTGGAGATTTCCCACATTATCAAGCGTGTTTTGGTACTACAATGTCAAGAACAAGGCCTTAACTAATCATTGCTCTTTCAAAAGTTCATGCTTTTCTTGTAGCCCTTCTCTGCAGTTTATCTTAATTTTAATAAAATTTTATATTTGGAGATAAGAAACTTTATCAAGATTCTAAAACCTTATTTGTCATTTTTCTTGAGCCAGTATTTGTTGTCAAGAGATATCAGAGCCATATGTTTAAAAGGCCACGTAGAAGAAACTGATCCTGCCAAACCCAAGTGTTGACCATGAAAGACTTACATCATGAAATCCTATTTGTTACAATTCTCTAGGCAACACCCTTAATTCAAACAATTAATGAAGCTCATTGGCTGTTCTTATAGATGCATCCTAGAGGGTCACGGAGAGCATGCCTAAGCACTCACAAAAGATATGAACCTTACATTGAAATTTGCTTAAAGAACTCATAATCTTGTAATGCAACTTGTTGAATAGTGCTATATACTCATATGAATAGACCCACAAATGCAGTTAATGAATAGATAACCAAGAGAGCACATTAGCCCATTTTGGCGATATAAAAACTATGTATTATTTATTTACATTTTCATTAAGAATCATCTCCTAATCATTTCTAATATTGTGCATTTTAATAGCCGTCCTTATTACTGCTATCTTGTGCATGATTATGCATTCTAGTCCCCATTCAAAAACTTTTGTATTTGAGATTTCTGTTTCCAAAATAAATGCATGGAAAGCTATAAAATAGAAAATTATCCTGTACAAAAGGCCCTACCGTACAAGATCTAATGCACGCTATTACATTCAAAACTGAAATATCCTTTGTTCTTTACTTATTCAGCTTTCAATCTTTGATGAATATAGACTGCTAACTCCTTGTTACATCTCAGTAAATCAAACTTTTGGTCACAGAATGCAATAAAATCACTACAAAGCAACTCTACATTTGCATTTTAAACATAAAAAAAGAAAAACATTTCCATAAACATCCTAAGAACCATACATCAGCAGCCCACTTCAACATAAGATGTACCTGTAAAACCAACTTCACTGCCATAATTTCACATAATGAACTATGACGTATACATCATGTGAATATGCCATTGATGATAGCCAATATCATCAAGTAAACATGATTAGGTAAGAAACAGCCCCTAAACTGGTACGGAGAAATAATTCTGTAGGCGTAAAAATAGCTTTTCCGAGGAATGACCACAAACTCAACAAAAACTAATGATGTGTTTTGATGCTGAGAAATTGAGTGAATGAAAGCGAAGATAGATTGGAAATTAGAAAATACTGAATCACAATATGCCCATAAATTATTAGAGTTTCATTACAAAGTTTTTTGCGATGATATGTTTGGAGCAAGCATTCTAACCCCAGACCTCAGATTCTTACTTATCGATTTAGAACTACTGCTAGAAGGTTTACAGCGTTTGGAATTCCAAAAGCGAGCTTTCAGGTTCAGAAAGAAAATATATCCAAGAGAGGACCACATTCCTCTCCGAACGGCTTCTGCTGCGTCTTCGCCGCTCCCGTTCTCGCTCCCGAACCCGGTCGCTCTCCCTCTCACTAACCCTCTTTTTGTCCCTCTCACTGTCCTTCTCATTTCTTTCCTCCCTAGGCTCCCTCTCCCTCCGATGCCGATCAGTCCCCCCGTGCCTCGACGACTCCCTCTCCCTATGTCCATCACCTTCGCCCTCTGATTTAGCCCGCTTTGATCGGTGATGGCCTTCGTCACGGTGCTTGGAGTTCGAGTTCCGACTCCGTTCCTTATCTTCGGATCTCGACGAGCTGCGTCCGTTCGCCGAGTCCTTCTTTGCGGAACCCAGATTCTCAACTGTCTTTTCCAAATACTCGTACTCGTCGAAATCCATCACGGCCTTGCAGGGTAAACAAGTTGGAACCCTAGATATGTTAGAGAGCAAAGCAGAAGAGAAATATGACGAAGGAACAACTTCCCAACGGATGCCGATTTGTACCGCACAGTGGAGTAACCTTTGGAGGAATATCTTTTATTTTCTTGTATATTAAACCCAAAACCCGTATGTTTTTTTAATTGATCAAGAACTATTTTAAATAAATTAAATAATTGACTATTTTCATCGGCTAACACTTTACATTTACCTTCTCATGTGCCCTAGTAGTCGATTGTTCTAGTTTTGGTTCCGCTGGTTAAGTAATTTGTATTCATTCGTTCATTGAACAAACGAGCTGAATCGGTTCATATTAGCTTAAAATAATTTCATCTATATATATTAATGAGAATTATTTAAGAATAATTTAATTGACTGCAAACTGTTTTTAAATAATTTAATTGATAAGGCTACAGAGATTTATAATCAATTAAAATTATTAATTAATAAAATAGAGTAAATATATATTAAATTCTTTTTAAATAATTATTTTAATATAAATAATATGATTTAAATCTCTCCCTTACCCTCAAAATCTTTTGGTTGCATGACTAGGTTATCAAAACGGCTCGTTGCTCGCAAACAGCAAGTGTTTGGCTCGCTGGCAAACAAACCGAACATGAACAAATTTTTTGAGCTCAATATATAAACGAGTCTCACAAACAATGGTATCTTTTAGCATGCTGAACACGAACCTAGTCTAGGCTCACTCAAGCTCAACTCATTTACACTCATATTTATCACTATCATTTAACATTTCATTTCTCATTTTTACTCATCTTTTTATTATCACTAGGGGGTGTGCATTATTTATTGTTCAAAATCGAAAAGTTGAACTAAGCGGAACAATTTTGGTTGATTTGATTCGGCTTTCAAAACCGCATTTTGATTTTCATTTCTCAAAACTTCAATATTCGATTATCGTTTATTGGTTTAGTTTTGAATTTCATTTAATTTAACAAATCGAAAAACTAAAATTTCAAAATTAAATGAAGGATTCACGGGATTAAATCAGTACTATACATGCAAAATATGTAATTCTTGATGTTTATTCATAACCTAATTCCACCTAGTATCTCAATTTTGGCTTTTTCAAAGCCTAACCTTTCAAGTCAAATTTAACATCAGTTTTATAAAATTTTGATTGGTTCTTTTTTTTTTTTAATTTTAGTTTTTAGTTGCAATCGGGATGATGAATTTGAAAATTGATCTATCCAAACCAATCGAACACTCGTCCCTACTTATCACCATACATGATCGTCATCTATGGGTCTAATAATCCATTTTCATTTCCTCCCACCATCGCCTGGACATGCTTCATCGTCCAACCCCCTCGCCACCTATTATCTCCAGATGCATGAGATAATCAATAAATAAAAATAATTTGCTAATTTATCTATGATTTTTTTTCTTGTTATATAAAAAAATTTTAATTTTTTATGCAAAATAAAATTAAAGTGTATATATGGCATTTTTTTATTCTAGTGTATATTTATTATTTATGGATTCATTTACTCATAATTTTTTGGCTCCTAAAAATAGTAGGTATAACAAATTTCATTGCTATAATCATATGCCATGAAACAGGTATCAAATAAATTTAGCGAAGTATACATTCAATTTGGAGAATATTTTAAGGTGCATGCATACCACAAATTCTTTTATATTTATATATCTAGCACCTAAACTTCTATATTTACATGCAAATCACTATAATCTTTAATATCACATTAAAAATATCAATATTACTTATGTTTTAAAAGTGAAATACACATTTTTATGTATAATTTTATGACACCAAAGTATTCTACATACAAATATGAAAGGGTTTCATGTAGGAGAGCTAGGGAGGGAGAGGTGATGATTGTGAGAACTAAGATTGTCTGTTTGTTGCAGCTATGTGAAAACAGCTGTGGGGTAGCTGTTTCTGGACAAATGATCGTTTTGTTTCTGTTTAATAATGGTGTTTGTAACATAACTGTTCTAACCATATATTATATACTTCAAAAGCAAAAATTCACTTTAGAACGCTACAAAAATCAAGAGAAACACTTCACGTAACAGTGAGCATTAAGTATGCTACAAAAAAGAAAAAAATTATCAAAATTATAATTAGTATTATGACAATATTGATTTGTATTCACTCATAACCCCAAGTCTCAACCACCCAATTAATATGTATTCACATCAATGCCCAAGCCACAACCATCAAGAACTCTAAAGAACAATAACAATGCCCAAGCCACACTTGTCATCCCCGACCAATGAAGGTAAAAAAAATTTCTTTCATAGAATTTACCAAAGCCATACCATCAAACTGTAGCTTCCCCATACCACCAAGCAAAGAAGGTCGAGCAAATTTTTTTTTTTCATAGAAAGCATGAAGCATGAATAACAGAAAAAAGAATGAAAATGAAACTGTAACAATAGTTTTCACAGTTACTGAAAGGTTCAATAGAAATAAAGAACAAAGTGTTAAGAAAAGTTAAATTAATTCCTAAGCCATCTTCACAAATGAACACGATTAACACATGCATAAATTTTTTACACATTATATATTTAGAAGCCGTGTGATCAAGTTGAACTCATGCAAAACATAGTGAGGTGTTATATAGAGAAAAAAATGCAGAATTAAGAACAGAGGAAGACAAAAATTTTGAGAATCACAAACCTGAACCAAACACCTCTCCTGCGAAATGAGTAGGAAGAGCAAGAGTCATGACAATTTCGTATAATCTCCTTCAAAAGTTTGATCACTAGTAGGTGGAATCCAGAGCAAAATGAAGAGACCAAAAGACGAAGGATCGCAGAGCTTTCCCTTCGCGTTAAAAGCTGGAGGAGGAATAGGGCGGAATCGAGGGTATGAGGTGTAAAAAGCTGATCAAGAAAAGCGGGATGCGGGGTTGATCTCATGACCTGCTTCTTACCCTCACCGCGCCACGAAGTCGCGAAGTCACCGCCCCAAATAGCAATAAATTTTGGCACCCCACTATGAAGTCGCCCTGCCGCCACCCCAAACAGGGCCTAAGTCTTGGCTAGGAGAGAGGGAGGGAGAAGTGGAGAGGAGGAGGGCTAGGTTTTGCCAATGGAATAGTAAGGGAAAGGAGGAAGAGGATGTCCTAGGATTTCAGCCAATCGAAGAAGAAGGAGAGAGAGAGAGAGAGAGAGGGTGACAAAGAGTTTCGACCATTGAAAAAAACGGAGAGGGAGAAGGTGACAGGGTTTCAACTAATAGAAGAAGGAGAGGGAGGAAGATGGTTCACATCACAAATTCACATACTTTGATGTTTTCCCTCTCGCAACTTATTATCTCCCGTTGTATGATATAATCAATTAATAAAAATTATTTGTGAATTTATTTATGATTTTTTCTTATTATTTAAATAAAATATAATTTATAAAGCAAAAACAAATTGAAGTGTATAGATGTTATTTTTTATTTTAGTATAGGTCTATATATCTTGTACTCATAATATTTTAACTCTTAAGAACAATAAGCATTAGAAATTCCATTGTCATGATCCTTTGGTAAGAAATAAGTATCAAATGATTTTAGTTTAGTACACATTCACTTTAGAGAATAATTTAAGGAATATGCATACCATGAAATTCTTATGTATTTATATATCTGACCACTAAACTTTCATATTTGCATGTAGAATACTTTGCTGTCAAAAATCTATGTATGAAATAGGGCAGTTCAAATTTAAAAAAAAATTAATATTGGTAATTTTAATTTGAAATTAAAGAATTAGTGATATGCTTGTAAATATAGAAACTTAGGTGTTTAATATATACATACATTAGAAATGAATGGTATATATGTGACTAACTCTATTTTAAAATGATATTTAGATTAAATAAATCAATAGTTAACAATTAAAATTAGTTGAAGATTAAATAATAGCCTTTTGTATTATTATTTTAATAAAATTCCAAAGGATAATTTATTAGTAGACAGACATATTGATTTTTGAATGAGATTTTGAGTAGAATAAAATTCATCTAATCATTGGAATTAATAATTTATAGGATAAGCGAGTTTATGATTTTGGTTAAATCCCAAATAGAAATGAATGCTTGTAAATATTAAGTTAAGAGTCTATTTTTTGCTTTGAATGAGCAATTGTGGACAATAAAAATAATTTATTTGGCTTGGTTGAGATGAGTAAATAATATTTAACTTAATATTTTTAGGCATAGTAAGTCATACTTAAAGAGCTTAAAGGGCACTTCATACTTCGGTGAAGAATTTTTATGTTTGGTCCGAGAAATTTTAGTGGTGAAAACTTAGAAAGATTTAATATCCTCTCCCCTACAAGATGAAATAATTAACTAGGATTAGCCTTTAAGCTTTATGATGATTATTTGTCTTTATGGTGCCTGATATGGTCTAATCTATCATCATGGCTTAAAGAAAAAGGCATCACTTGTAGTTTAAAAAAGATGATAGCACAATGATATATTTGATCAAGTTATATTTAGAATGCTCCTTAGTACATGAAAACAAGGAGCTACAACACAAATTTTTTCATTCATGTCTCTTTTAGATTTTTAATGAAAATTATGCTAGTTATTAATGTCATTAGTATTTTGCTAATATTTATAACTAGTTACACTCCTTAGACCAATTCAACAATGATAATTTTTCATTATTATTATCAAGTTAACCAACCATTTAAATGTATTTTTTATGGGATTTCCAATATTTAAGTAATATATTTACTGATTTAGACTATTAAGGATATATCTATAATATCTAATTTTACAAACTTATATTAATTTTTATATTCATAATATTTCAACTATGAATTGAAATCAAACTCATCATTTTTTTCTAGAGATTAAATAATTTAAGTTTTACTTATTATGATTGGACTATGGCATTTTAACACTGGGAAAGGTATGTATGCAAATTTAACAATTTACTAAGATACATTTCCACTCAAATTATATCTCAAAGTCTAATTCTTTTTCTTCCCATTGATTCAAATAGGTCATAAAAGACAAATTTTACAATTTTAAGTATTTATTTTATTATTTTTAATGAAATTTTAAACATAAAGCTAATTTTATAAATTTATATTTACAAATAAATCCTAATTTGCATGTAAGTGATTACTATTGATTGGAGTGTTCATTTAATTGTTCAAGAAAGTTGAATTTGAAATTTTTTAGTCTGTTCTTTACATTTATTTCTGGTTATTATTATCATTATTATTTATGATTTAATTACATGTTAAGAATGAAATTTACATTTTTTGAATTATTTGTGTTTTTTGGGTTTTCAGAAAATTATTGTAAATTGAAAATTTAGAAATAAGACTTTTTTTAAAAAATTTAAATTATTTTGATTTTTATTTTATTTTTTATGAATTAATTAGGTTTTATTGTATTTATTTATTCATTTAACAAAAATAAATGAATTAATTCCATTCAATTTTTATTCCACATTATTCTCCTTTGTTAACTGAATCTATGTAATTTTCTTTTTGTTTTTTTGATTTTATTGAATTTTTAAATTATTTCTTAAGTTTTTATCAACTTCTTGATTTTTACTTAATTTTTATTTAAATTAACTGAGTTAGCTGCCAAGCAACATGCTTTAGGGTCCAACATTTCATTCATCATCTTCTTATTCATCCACTTATCTATGCGGAGTCACGAGGTTAGGTTTTCAACAATTGCTAATGATTAATCTAAATTATAGAAGTACATCTCATTGCACAGCTTTTTCCCAACCCAATCTTTGCCTTCCTTGTTAAGTAAAAGAAAGTAAATGCCATTGGTCATTATCCAAAATAGGATAATCAACACTAGCCATTTAACTCAAAGTACACAATCAATACAATCATAACCCTAAAATTAAGTACTTTTAGGGCAGAAAGGATCAAAAACATGAGAACAACCTATCCTATGGCCAAAGTCTTACGAAACAAGAATTTATTTCACAATAGACCATTACTGTAATCCTTATGTCTAACATTTGGATATTACATTAATTACAATGATGATGTCAGCAACCGGTTGCTCTGAATTGATCATCTAGCTTAATTGTGTGCTTCTTTATTTTCAATTTGAATCTTCCTTGAGTCCTACCATGTACTTAACCAAGGTGTGATTCAGGATTGTTTAATCAATGGGTTAGAGCGCTCAACTCAATGAGGAACAAATTATGGAATGAGTTTGGCAATGCATGGAAGTTTATGGAGGTTATAGATCAAAGAAATGAGTAGAGGTAAGGGTGATTCGTTAGCTTCCTATCTCGGGTGTGGCATTTCAATAGAAGGTAAGTTAAGGAAATGAGAGCAGTTAAGAGGAGAATTTGATTCAGGGAGTGTTCGATGATGAGTGATTCAACAAGTTGATTCTTGAAATTACTGCGAGGAAAGTTGGTCAATCAAGAATGTATACTAATTCATCAAGTAATATATGATAAAAGAGTCCACATATTGATCCCATGATGATAGTGTCAAAATATTTTTGACATAGGAAGTTTGAATTTACTAAACCACTGAATCTAATTTGAGATGATAAAATGCAAGAATGGAAATCTAACAGTCCTAAAAGAGCAATAAACATAAATGATAGTAAAAAATGGCAATAAACAGAAATGACAATTAAAGGCCTCGAGTCCATCAGAGGTGATGAGATTCATACTCCTGTGACATTGGTATTGTGTTTTATCTACATTGTTCTTTGAGTTCCCTTATGGGATAATAAATAATTAGGGACACAATTCTTCTTAGTATATGTCTAGATCATAAGAAGAATTGAAAATTATATTATGGATAAGAGTGACTTAACCATGCAGTAAAAAACTTGATACCCAAAATTTCTATGAGCCAAGTCTATCAATCCTGAGTATACATGTTAATCAACTTATAAATAATTAAAAGAGTCTGTTTATCCATCCTAAAAGGATAATGTCAAAGTATTTCTAACAGGAAAAAGTTATAGTTTACAAAATTGTTGAATCTATTTTGAGGTTATAAAATGCAGGAATGGAAATTAAACTGTCCTAAAAAAATATGTAAATTTAAATGATAGTAAGCAAAAATGACAATTAAAGGCCTTCAACACTTTAAAGGTTTCAAGGCTCATGATTGACACAGATATAATGTTTTATTTATGTTCTTCTATAAATTCCCCTATGTGGTAGTTAAAAATCAAGGACACAATCCTCTTTACTCTAGATCATAAGAAGATTTAGAAATGATATTATAATTAAGAGTGACTTAACCATGTGGTGTTTCTCAGGATTCCTTCAATCCCCTTTCTTGGTTACAATTTTCTAATGATAATATGTCTATTCCACCAAGTTATTCTGTGTTAATTTACTTGTTTTTCTAAACGATGGTTACAAGTACTAGATGACAAGAATTTTTAACTATTAAATGATCATATTTGAGCTAAATGACAATCAAAAGATTAATACATCAAAATGTTCCATTTAGAAGCAAAGAAAAAGTATATAGGAAAAAAAACTCAAAGTAAAACATAGGGAAAAACTATCCTTATATTACAAGAGTATGAAAGCAAGTTTAGCCACAAAACATGAAGGAGAAAAGTATCAAAATCTTCATGGCAATAATTAAAGATACAAGTGCAAGAAGGAACAAACTTACAACCAAGTAAGTGTTTGTAGCAATACATCAAATTCTCACCTTATAAAAATAAACTCTCCATAATCTTTCTCATATACAACACTCTTCCACTCTATCATGCAAACACTCTAAAAACTCAAATAAAAAAACATTTCTAAAAGTTCTATTCTTAAATGAAGAAGAAGAGAAATGCTAAGTTTTGCACTAGAACCTTAGTTCCTGCTGTAAAGAGCCTCAAAGTCTGCCCAACTCCCCTTATTTTATGCCCAAGTTTTTACTTTTATACCTATCAACAAAATAAGAATAAAATGTCTTATCAAAACAAGTCTAGTTGCATGGTGGCGTGAACACACATGGGATTGGTGTAACCATGTCGTGGTTGACGTAGTCATGTCGAATGCTAACATAACTATGTTGGAGCAAAAATAAGGTTGACACTTCACATCACAGTCAAACATAGTTATGTCTGGCCAGCTCCATAACATGTGTTGTATATTCACTCCGTGAAGCGCACCCGATAACCTGTAAATACGTTAAATAACTTTTATTATTATTTTACCTTTCTATTGTTGAGCCCCTTTGAGCACTGGCGCTCTTGACTTCATTGATATCATCTTGATGGCCCGATGACGATGAACTATTGCTTGTTTGAGATAAGAAGATTTGTCCTCTACCCTTATGGCCTGGACATGCTTTGGCGTGTTGGGATATTCCAATCAAGATGATTTTGGCTGTTCTGTGGGATTCATATGTTGATGAGCCAATATCCATTTTGGATATGAAAACTCACTCTCTGCTTGATGGCTTAGCAAGAGCTTTGAAGTATCAAGACTTTCTCACACGGAATAACCTTCTTTTGATGATCTACTTCCTCAGGTCAATGATAATATAAGCAAAACCCCTTTTATCGAGAATATTTTTAGGTATCCCCAAGATGTAATTACTAATAAAAGCTCATTCTTCTAGGAGTGCTCTTAACCCCAGAACATGTACATACACCTGACTTGGTTATGGGTAGTTTATGTAGACCCTCTTTCACAGATATTGGTCCAAGGTGCCCCACCCTATCTTGTTTGGGATCACATATTGAACCTTTCATTGCGAGATTTATCGCACGTAGGCTCTCCATGTTTTTCTTTTTTTTGTTTGTCACTTTGTCATATGTTCCTTCTTATTCGGTTCCTCTCCACTTCGAATCACTGATCTGATTTGGGAGGGAGATTTATTTAAATAAGGGATGTATATGATGATTGATAAGTTGGTGACTCCTAGGAAAAAAATAATCTGTTGACTCCATTGGGGATGAGTCTCTCTCTATATACTAGGAGTTCGGCTTTTATTCTGAGGTTATAGCCTCACTATCTATATTTTGGGTTTGTTCATATTATCATGACATGAATTCTTTTCTTGAGTCGTTAGTTTAGTTTTTTGTGAGACATTAGTTTTCAATCCATGTATCAGTTGCTAGGGGTTGGAACTTGACGTATTTTAAGATGTGTTCTCACCCTTAGCAAGTTGAGTTGCTGCATATTCACGTGCGTTTGTGCTGTTGTATTATTTTTGTGATATGTTGTTCTTAACATTTCTTTTTATTGATCGTGTCTCTTTTTGTTGGCAGACATGACAAGCTAGAGAGTCGTAATGATCACTACTATTGGGGAGCTCAGTCTCTTTCTCCCCTAGTAGTTTCTGTGCTCCTGCGGGTACTATAACCTTTGACTCATTTGAGCACCCTGTCCAGATTACACTTGGTAATCCTACGCCATTCGATGTTGTGGCTCTATGCCCCACCCTAGAAGGGAAGTCGTGCACATAGAGACACTCCCACTGTGGTAGCTCGCATCGAGCCTACCATATTTGGAAAAAAAGATGCCTGCACCTGATGGTGATGCACCACAACGCCCCTCAGTCTTCTCCAGGTTGTAGGGTCGTCCCTCTGTATTTTCACGTATTTCCTTGGCTTTGGCAGGTTAGTCTTCTGGCAGCACAGCTGCTATTGTTTCCCCTTCCATGGTCCCAATTCTCTCTGAGGTTGATCCTACTCTTAAGTTGGGCAGGAGGGCCCAAAAAACGTAGAATAGGTTACTCAAGGCCCAAAAAAAAAGCTACCACTCCTGTTGTTTCGGTTCCAGTTCAGGTAGAGTCCCAAACTTCCTCAAATAGGAACCCTTTTTTAAACGCTATGGTTGTGAGCACCACATCCCACCATGATTATTAGGAGGTTTCACCCTTCTCATGTTGGCGTAGGCTGTCTCAGGCCTACTGTCCAAATTGATATGGCTTGCACAAGCTTTTTATCTAAGAAAATTGTGGGGTTGCTTTCTCTTTAAAGGGAAAAAGGTATGTTTCCAAGAGAAATCTCCCACCTAGATTTATGAGCATCTAAGTGGATTGTGAGAGAGCTTCTTCAGTTCCCTCACCCTTTAGCCCATTGCAGCATTGTCGGCACTATTTTTGGTGTGGAGTTTG